>NC_044996.1:104485466-104587598 GCF_008728515.1 Papio anubis | reverse complement strand
CATGATAGGCCCCGGTGTGTGATGTTCCCCTTCCTGAGTCCAAGTGTTCTCGTTGTTCAGTTCCCACCTATGAGTGAGAACATGCAGTGTTTGGTTTTCTGTTCTTGTGATAGTTTGCTAAGAATGATGGTTTCCAGCTGCATCCATGTCCCTACAAAGGACGCAAACTCATCCTTTTTTATGGCTGCATAGTATTCCATGGTGTATATGTGCCACATTTTCTTAATCCAATCTGTCACTGATGGACAATTGGGTTGATTCCAAGTCTTTGCTATTGTGAATAGTGCTGCAATAAACATACGTGTGCATGTGTCTTTATAGCAGCATAATTTATAATCCTTTGGGTATATCCCCAGTAATGGGATGGCTGGGTCATATGGTACATCTAGTTCTAGATCCTTGAGGAATCGCCATACTGTTTTCCATAATGGTTGAACTAGTTTACAATCCCACCAACAGTGTAAAAGTGTTCCTATTTCTCCACATCCTCTCCAGCACCTGTTGTTTCCTGACTTTTTAATGATCGCCATTCTAACTGGTGTGAGATGGTATCTCATTGTGGTTTTGATTTGCATTTCTCTGATGGCCAGTGATGATGAGCATTTTTTCATATGTCTGTTGGCTGTATGAATGTCCTCTTTTGAGAAATGTCTGTTCATATCCTTTGCCCACTTTTTGATGGGGTTGTTTGTTTTTTTCTTGTAAATTTGTTGGAGTTCTTTGTAGGTTCTGGATATTAGCCCTTTGTCCAGGTTATACAAAATGTGATTCTAAACTCTTAAAATGAGTCGTATGTGGATAGAGAATGAGGCAGAAAAAAAGACACAGGAGTTTTGATTATTTTAACATGTCCACAAAAATCAAGAAATAGGAATAATTGTTTTTGTTCCCACTGGGGGCTGTGATAAGTGAAGTTCTGTCTGTCTAGCTTACTTTCTCAATCCCTCCTCTGGGTCACTTGAAGATCCCCTCCCTGACTCCACATGACTATGAAGGGTAGGTCAATCAATGTCCTTTCCCGCCTTTGACATTTAGTGGTCAGGAGACTAAAGCAGAGCCAATCAGATTCTTCTCTGAAATTGATGCATGGACAGGTGGACAAAGAAGGTCCCTTTCTTCCGGGGCTGCCAAATCTTTCTGCCTGTGACTTGGGTGACCTTAGACAAATCATTTAACTTCTTTGAGCCTCAATTTTCTCACCTTAAATGAGGTTAATAATACAATCTATTTCATAGGCATTAAACATAAATAAAATTATATGATAAATTAATTCATTGCAAGGTGTTGGTCAATGACATCTTCAGACATCAAATCTCCCAGGGATATTTACATGTTTTAAAGGGGTCCATTATATAAAGCACAAAGATGGAAAGCACTAATCTATACTGTCAGGAATTAGGATAGTGGTTAATTTTGCAGGGGTGGGGGGCTTGTGATCAGAGGGAACATAAGGAAGCTTCTGCAAGGCATTGGTTGTGTTGGGTGTATTGTTGGTAAAGCTTCATTGTCCTGTATGCTTAAGATATGTGCCCTTTTCCATATGTATGGTATGATTTAATAACAAATCTTTAAAACTTAGAAATTTCTGCTTCCAAGAAGATAGAGTAGGCATACTTTTCCTTACTCCTCCTACTAAGTACAGTGAAAAACTGGACATTATATATGAAATAAACATAAGAAGACTTTGAAAGGAGGCACTTTCTTTGAAAGGAGGAGACTTTGAAGAAGATGGCACTTGGAAATATCAATAAGTGCAGACTAAAAAAGGCCTGACAAAAACTGCTCTTTTTGGCCAAAGGGCCAAGAAAGGAACAACACAAGAGAAGAGAAAACTTTTAGACAGAAACTGCTCTGCTCTGACTAAACACCACAGGAAAAAAAAAAGAAAAATGTAGCCCCATCCTCATTCATACCAGCCGAGGCCAAGCGGGGAGCCTAGAATTCCACTTGCCAGGCTATAGCAAAGTGCCCTAATCCACCTACTGGGATATCTTCAGAGAAGGCCAAATACGGAGCCAGTACTTTTATCCCTGCTGGGTAGTGATGAGGAAACCACATAGGCAACCTGTACTTCCACCCTGCATCCTTGCTGCTTGGGTAGTATCAGAAGAAGCATAGTAGAGAGTCAGAACTTTTACCATTGCTCTGCAGTATTGATGCCATCCTCTCCCTGAGGTGTCAGTGGAGGCCTAGTGGGGAGCCAGAACTCCCACCCCACACAGCAATAATAAAGAACACCCCTCAAGATGTCAACAGAGGCTGAATAGACTTTCTATGCTGACCTGGCAGTAATGAGGGGACACCCCACCCCCTTCCCTTGCCAATGCAGTGTCCAAAAAGCCAGCTAAAACATCAGGTTTAAATAAGATACAGAGTCATAACATAATACCCAAAATGTCCAAGTTTCAATCAAAAACCACTCATTACACTAGAAACAAGGAAAATCTCAAACTGAATGAACAAAGATAATCTTTAGATGCCAACACTGAGATGAAACATGAGATAAAATTTTCTGACACAAATTTTAAAGCAGCCATCATAAAAATAATGCAATGAACAATTACAAGCACACTTGACACAAACAAAATATAGAATAAGTAAATAAATAAACAGCACCTCAGGAACATGTAGGACTTTAACAAAAGATCTAGCATTGGTATTACTAAAGACCCAAAAGGAGAGGATAAAGAGGGTAGGGCTAAGAAAGTATTCAAAGAAATAATGCCTAAAACACCCCAAATTTGGCAAAAGACATAAACCTATAGATTCAAGAGGCTGAGTGAACTCCAAACAGAATAAACCCAAAGAAATTCAAACCAAGAAACATATAATCAAACTTCTATAAACTAAGGACAAAGAAAAAATTATGAAGGCATCAAAAGAGAAATGACATGGCAGGAGAAAAACAACAGAATAACAGGATTTCACATTAGGAAACAGAGTAGAAGGAAGTGGCACAATAACTTTCAAGTACTAAAAGAAAAAAATTGCCAACCTGCATTTCTTTTTTTCTTTTTTTTTTTTTTTGAGATGGAATCTCGCTCTGCCACCCAGGCTGGAGGGCAGTGGTGCAATCTCGGCTCACTGCAACCTCCGCCTCCTGGGTTCAAATGATTTTCCTGCCTCAGCCTCCCGAGTAGCTAGGACTACAGGCGCCTGCCACCACATCTGGCTAATTTTTGTATTTTTAGTAGAGATGGGGTTTCACCATGTTGGCCAGGCTGGTCTCAAACTCCTGACCTCAAGTGATCTACCCACCTTGGCCTCCCAAAGTGCTGGGATTACAGGCGTGAGCCACCACACCCAGCCTCAACCTGCATTTCTATCTCCAGTGAAAATATCCTTCAGGAATGAAGGGGAAATCAAGACATTCTCAAATATAGGGAAACTAAGATAATTTGTTACCAACAGCTCTACTCTAAATAATGGCTAAAGGAAGTTCATTAAACAAAAAGGAAATGATAAAAGAAGTAACCTTGGAGCATGAGAAAGGAAGAGAGAACATGATAAGCAAAAGATCTGGGTAAATACAATAGAGTTTCCTTCTCCTCCTGGGTTTTATAAATCATATTTGACAGTTTAAGCAAAAAATATAACACTGATATAGTTTTAAAAGGCTCTGGAAGAAATCTTCAAGGCAATTATATAAATGGGGAAGAATAAATAGATATAAAGGTAAGATTTCTATCCTTCACTCAAACTGGCAAAGTGATGACCCAAGTAGACTGTGATAGATATGTATGTATAATGTAATTCCTAGAGAAACTAATAAAAATAAATAAAGAGATATACTAAAGAACACTATAAATAAATCAATATGGAAGGCAGGAGAAAGAAAATAGAAAATGAAAAGGAGAAATAACAAACAGAAAACAAGAAATAAAGTAGCAAATATAATTATATTTAATGTAAATTGTGTAAATATACTACTTTGGCAGAGTGGATCAAAAAGCATGACCCAGCTATATACTGTCTATAAGAAACTCATTTCAAATATAATGATAAAGGCAGATTGAAAGTAAAAGGATGGAAAAAGATATGTAATACAAGAATTAATCACGACAAAATAGGAATAGCTCTATTATATCAGATAAAGTAGACTGCAAAGAACAGAAAGTTACCACAGACAGAAAAGGACATTATATAGTGATAAATGGGTCAGTACACCAAAAGGACATAGCATTCCTAAATGTGTTTGCACTAAGTAACAGAGCAGCAAAGTATGTGAATCAAGATCTGATAGAGCTGAAAGTAGAAATAACGCAAATTCACAATTAGAGATGTCAACATCCCTCTCTCAACAACTGATAGTACCACTAGCCAGAAAATCAGCAAGGATATAGAAAAGCTCAACAATATCATCAACTAACAGGATCTAATCAACATTTATAGAGTACTCTACTCAACAACAGCAGAATATACCTCAAGAATTTAGAAAAATGGGTCCTGGTAGTGGTTATAAGAAAAAAAAATTAGAAAAAGAAAAGCAAAATAAACCCAAAGCAAGCAGAAGGAGATGCATAATAAACATAAGAGCAGAAATCAATGAAATTGAAAACAGCAAAACAACAGAGAAAATCAATGAAACACAGAGCTTGCTCTTTGAAATCATAAATAAAATTGACAAATCTCTATCAAGATTGACAAAGAAAGAAAGAAAGACAGAAAGAAAGAGAAAAGATATAAATTACCAATATCAGAAATGAAATAGGGGCTATCACTATAGACCCTGCAGACATCAAAAGGAAAGTAAGGGAATACTATGAACAACTCTACACATAAGTTTGACAACTTAGAGGAAATAGACCAATTAATCAAAAATAACAAACTAGGCCGGGCGCGGTGGCTCAAGCCTGTAATCCCAGCACTTTGGGAGGCCGAGACGGGCGGATCACGAGGTCAGGAGATCGAGACCATCCTGGCTAACACGGTGAAACCCCGTCTCTACTAAAAAATACAAAAAAACTAGCCGGGCGAGGTGGCGGGCGCCTGTAGTCCCAGCTACTCGGGAGACTGAGGCAGGAGAATGGCGGGAACCCGGGAGGTGGAGCTTGCAGTGAGCTGAGATCGCGCCACCGTACTCCAGCCTGGGTGACAGAGCGAGACTCCGTCTCAAAAAAAAAAAAAAAAAACTAAAACAACTCGCCCAATATGAAATATATAGTTTGAATCCCTATATATTGAGGAAATTGAATTTGTAATTTAACCCCCCGCCAAAAAAAAAGAAATATCAGAAGATTCCACTGGAAAATTCTACCAAATTTAAAAGAATTAAACTAATTCTAAACAATCTGCTTTAGAAAATAGAAGAGGATGGAACACTTCTCAATTCATTTTATGAAGCTATTATCCTGGTAAGAAAACTAGACACAGACAGTACAAAAAAAAGATATTACAGACCAATTTTCCTCATGAATATGCATGCAAAATTTCTTAACTAAATATTAGCAAATAAAATTCAACAATATATAAAAAGAACTATACAACATGATAAAGTAGACTTTATTCCTGGGGTGCAAGGCTGGTTCAATTTGCTAAAACTACGTAATAGAATTCACCATATTACTAAGCTAAAGAAGAAAACTCATGTGACCATATCAATTGATAAAGGAAAAGCATTTGGCAAAATTCAATACCCATTTATGATAATCAGAAAACTCTTAGCAAATTAGGACTAGAGGGGAACTTTTTCAACTTGATAAAGAGCATCTACAAAAACCCTATGGTTAATTTAATACTTAATGATAAAAGACCGAATGCTGGCCAGGCGTGGTAGTTCACGCCTGTAATCCCAGCACTTTGGGAGGCCAAGGCGGGTGGATCATGAGGTCAAGAGATTGAGACCATCCTGGCCAACACGGTGAAACCCTGTCTCTACTAAAAATACAAAAAGTAGCTGGGCGTGATGGCACATGCCTGTAATCCCAACTACTCAGGAGGCTGAGGCAGAAGAATCACTTGAACCCAGGAGGAGGAGGTTGCAGTGAGCCAAGATTGCGCCACTGCATTCCAGCCTGCGCAACAGAGGGAGATGCCTTCAAAAAACAACAAAAACAACAAAAGACTGAATGCTTTCCCCTTAGGACAGGGACGAAGCTGAAAGTGGCCACTCTCACTACTCATATTCAACATAGTACTGGAAGTTCTAGCCAGCACAATAAGGCAAGAAAAAGGAATATAAGGCATACAGATTGGAAAGAATTATTTCAAACTGGCCCTATTTGTTGATGGCATGGTAGTATATGTAGAAAATCCTACGGGATTTACAAACAAAACAAAACAAAACAAAAACCTACTAGAACTGATAAGTGATTTCAGCAAAGACAGTGTTCAAGAATAACATTAAAAATCAATTTTATTTTTATATACTGGCAATGAACATGTAAACATTTTCACAATTGAAAATAAAATATCATTTACAATAATTCAGAACAAAACATAACATTCTCCAAAGAAGATATATAGATGGCCGATAAGCACATGAAAAGATGCTCAATATCATTAATCATTTGGGAAATGCAAATCAAAACTACAATGATGTAACACCTCGCACCTATTAGGGTGGTTCCTACTTAAAAAAACAGAAAGTAGGGCTGGGTGCAGTGGCTCATGCCTGTAATCCCAGCACTTTGGGAGGCCAAGGTAGGTGGATTACCTGAGGTCAGGAGTTTGAGACCAGCCTGGCCAACATGGAAAAACCCCGTCTCTACTAAAAATACAAAAATTAGTCAGGCATGGTGGCATGTGCCTGTGGTCCCAGCTACACAGGAGGCAGAGGCAAGAGAATCACCTGAACCTGGGAGACGGAGGTTGCAGTGAGCTGAGATTGCGCCACTGCACTCCAGCCTGGGCGACAGAGCGAGACTCCGTCTCAAAAAAAAAAAAAAAAAAAAAGAAATTGGAACCCTTATACACTGTTGGTGGGAATATAAAATGATACAGTCACTGTGGAAAACAGCGTGGCATTTTCTTTAAAAATTACAAATATAATTGTCATATGATTCAACAATTCCATTTCTGGGTATATACCCAGAAGAATTGAAAGCAGGGTCCTGAAGAGATATTTATATGCCCATGTTTATAGCAGCATTATTCACAAATGCTAAAATGTAGAAGCAATCCAAATGTCCATCAACAGATAGATGGGTAAGCAAAATGTGGTCTATCCATTACAATGGAATGTTATTTAGCCTTAAAAAGGAAGGAAATTCTGGCACATGCTACAACACAGACAAACCTTGAAGACATTATGCTAAGTGAAATAAACCAGTCATAAAAAGACAAATACTATATAATTCCACTTATATGAGGTACTTAGAATAGTCAAAATCATAGAAAAAGACAGATGGTAGCTGCCAGGGGCTGGGAGAGTGTTTAATAGGTATAGAGTTTCAGTTTTACATGATGAAAAGAATTATGGAGATGGAAGGTAATGATGGTTGCACAACATTGTGAATATATTTAATGCCACCGAACTGTACACTTAAAAATGGTTAAGCCCAGGTGCAGTGGCTCACGCCTGTAATCCCAACACTTTGGGAGGCTGAGGCAAGTAGATCACTTGAGTCCAAGAGTTTGAGACCAGCCTGGGCAACATGGCAAAACCCTGTCTCTACAAAAAAAATACAAAAATTAGCCAGGCGTGGTGGTGTGTGCCTGTGGTCCCAGCTCCTAGGTAGGCTGAGGTGGCAGGATAGCTTGAACCCAGGAGGTGGAGGTTGTATTGAGCTGTGATCACGCCACTGTACTCCAGCCTGGGTGACAGAGCAAGATCTTATTTCAGAAAAATAAAAGAAGGTTAAAATGATAAATTTTATGTATATTTAAACACGATAAAAATGAAAAAACATATATAGGACTTGTACGGTGAAAACTACAAAAATGTTGATGAAAGAAATAAAAGATTTAAATATCTGGAGAAATATACTATGTTCACAGATTAGAAGATTCAACATAGTAAAGACGTCAGTTGATATACAGGTTTTATGTAAATACTATCAAAATCCCAGCAAGAATTTCTACAGATATACACAAGATTATTCTAAAATTTATATGGAAAGGTAAAGAATTAGACTAGTGAAAACAATTTTTTTTTTTTTTTTGAGATGGAGTTTCGCTCTTGTTGCTCAGGCTGGAGTGCAATGGCGCAATCTCGGCTCACTGCAACCTCCACCTCCCGGGTTCAAGCGATTCTCCTGCCTCAGCCTCCCAAGAAGCTGGGATTACAGGCATGTGCCACCACCTCTGGCTAACTTTTTGTATTTAGTAGAGATGGGGTTCCACCATGTTGGCCAGGCTGGTCTCCAACTCCTGACCTCAGGTGATCCACCCACCTCAACCTCCCAAAGTGCTGGGATTACAGGCGTGAGCCACCATGCCCAGCCTCAATAAAAACAAAATTTAAAGAGGAATAAAGTGGGAGGAATTACTATACCCAATTTCAAGACTTATCATATAGCTACAGTAATTAGGACTGTGTGTTATTGGTGGAGGGAAAGACACATAGATCAATAGAATAGGACATAGAACCCATAAATAGACCCACACAAGTATGGTGAAATGACCTTTGACAAAGGTGTGCAACAGCTAAATGGAGAAAATAAAGATTTTTCAACAAATGATGTTGGAGCAATTGGACATCCATAGGCAGAAAAATGAACCTTGACCTAAATCTTACTCTTTATGAACAATTAACTCAAGTGGATCACCAACTTAAATGTAATACACGAAACTAGAAAACCTTTAGAAAATAATATAGGTGAAAATTGTGGGGGGTTAGGCAGAGGCAAAGGGATCTTAGACTTAACATCAAAAGCACAAGCCATAAGTGAAAAATTGATAAGTTGGACCTCATCAAAATTTAAAAATTTTCCTCTGGGAAAGATTCTGCTAAGAAGATAAAAAGACAAGCTACAAACTGGGAGAAAATACTTGTAAACCAATTATCCAGCAAAGGACTGGTATAAGGAATCTGTAAAGAACTCTGAAAACTCAATAGTTAAAAAAAAAAAAACCTGACTGGGCACAGTGGCTCACACCTGTAATCCTAGCACTTTGGGAGGCTAAGGTGGGAAAATCGCTTAAGGCCAGGAGTTCAAGGAGTTCAAGATCAGTCTGGGCAACACAGTGAAACCCTATCTCTACAAAAAAATTTTAAAAATAATCAGGTGTGCTGGTGTGCACTGTAGTCCAGATACTCAGGAGGCAACGACAGGAGGATTGCTTGAGCCCAGAAGGTCAAAGCTACTGCACTCCAGCCTGGGTGACAGAATGAGACCCTGCTTCTAAAAAAAAAAAAAGAAAGAAAGAAAGAAAATGAAAGAAAGGAAAGGCTATATACTGTATGATTCCATTTCTGTAACTTTCTTGACAAAATCACAGAAGTGGATAACAGATTAGTGGTCGCCAGGGATCAAGGTGAGATGGGAGAGGAGTGTAGCCATAGAAGGGCAACATGAGGGAATCCTTGTGATGACAGAAATGTTCTGTACCTGTATTGACAATGTAATGGTGTCAATATCCTGCTTGTGTTATTGTACTAAAGTTTTGCAAGATATTACCATTGGGGAAACTGGGTAAAGGATATATGGAAATGTCTCTATACTTTTTCTTACAACTGCATGTGAATTTATCATTAGCTCAAAATAAAATGCTTAATTAATTTATTATTTTATTTATTTAGAGACAGAGGTTTGCTCTTGTTGCCCAGGCTGGAGTGCAGTGGTGCAATCTCAGCTCACCGCAACCTCTCTCTCCTGGGTTCAAGCATTTCTCCTGCCTCAGCCTCCCGAGTAGCTGGGATTACAGGTGTTTGGCCATCATTCCCGGCCAATTTTTTTTTTTTTTTTTTTGTATTTTCAGTAGAGACAGGGTTTCACCATGTTGGCCAGGCTGGTCTCAAACTCCTGATCTCAGGTGATCAACCTGCCTTAGCCTCCCAAAGTGCTGGGATTACAGGCATGATAAAATGCTTAATTTAAAAAGAAATGGGCCTGGCATGGTGGCTCACACATGTAATCCCAGGAGGAACATTTGAGCCTAGGAGGTCGAGGCTGTAGTGAGCCATGATCGTGCCACTGCACTGCAGCCTGGGCAATGGAGCAAGACTCTGTCTCCAAAAGTGAAACAATAAAATAAAATAGTAGAGAATATTCTCTCTTCCTCAGCGCTGCCTACAGAGGTGGCAGCCATCTCCTCCTTGGCATCACAGCTGCCCTCAGACCCCTTGTGAAACTCAAGATTGTCAAAAAGAGAACTAAGAAGTTCATCCTGTACCAGTCAGACTGATATGTCAAAATGAAGCCTAACTGGCAGAAACCCAGAGGTATTGACAATAGGGTTTGTAGAAGGTTTAAGGGCCAGATCTTGATGCCCAATGTTGGTTAGGGGAGCAACAAAAAAACAAAGCACATGCTGCCCAGTGGTTTCCGGGAATTCCTGCTCCATGACATCGAGGAGCTGGAAGTGCTGGTGATGTGCAACAAATCTTACTGTGCTAAGATTGCTCACCGTGTTTCTTCCAAGAACTGCAAGGCCATCGTGGAAAGAGCAGCCCAGCTGGCCATCAGAGTCACCAACCTCAATGCATACTGCGCAGCAAAGAAAATGAATAGGCAGCTCATGTGCGTGTTTTGTGTTTAAAGAAAACCATAAAAACTGCCAAAAAAAAAAAAAAAAGGTAGAGGGGGGCTGGCGTGGCGGTTCAATCCTGTAATCCCAGCACTTTGGGAGACCGAGGCAGGCAGATCACCTGAGGTCAGGAGTTTGAGATCAGTCTGGCCAACATGGTGAAATCTCATCTCTACTAAAAAACACAAAAATTAGCCAGGTGTGGTTACGGCACCTGTAATCCCAGGTATTTAGGAGACTGAGGCAGGAGAATCACTTGAACCCGGGAGGCGGATGTTGCAGTGAGCCATGATTGCACCACTTCACTCCAGCCTGGGCGACATAGTGAGACTCTGTCTCAAAAAAAAAACTTTAAAAAAATAGTAAAGGGGCTCCTAAAGAGCAAAAAACCTATAAGACTAAGAGAAAAGGCATCTAATGGTGTGACTTCAGGCATGGTGACAAGTCACTAGAAGAGGGAGAGAGATACACCCTTTGACACTTTCAAAGTCAATCCTGGCACCTAATATAGACAGATGTGAGTATTTACCCATGATTGATTTAAGGAAGATTCTTCCTCTATTACCCTCTGTAAAATTTGCAGTCATCATAGATAAAGACAAGACAAGAGTTTGACTCTTAGCACCAAACATAAAGGACTTCAAAATCTTATTTGGTGCACTATTTGTGTGTTTATGTAATTTAACTGTAAGTGACTTAAATATTTTAAAAAATTATCACAATTTTGATCTGCACCAGAAAGGAATTTGCAGCTGAAAATAATCTGTTCCTATCCAGGTAAATTTTGAAAATATCTAAATTTTCTTAGTGAGTAAACATCCATGGTCTCAGATGTGGTCATGGGATAATGGTTTCCCAATGACTCATAAAATACTTGTCTTGAGAAAATACCTCTAGCGTCACAAATAGGGTTGCAAATCTAAAAAGACAAATTTCATTAAGGCAGGAGATTTTTCTGGGCATGCTATGTAACTCCTGTTGTGGTGGTCTCGTGGGAAGGTTGGTGGAAAAATGGGAGCTGGAGGGAAGGAGATGGACAGGAGAGACCCTTAGAGAGAGACTCTTGAAACCAGTATCTGTTGAGAGACTCTTGAAACTAGTATCTGTTGTTGGTATCTCTAAGAAGTTTAGGAAATACACCTTAAGATGAGAAGAAATTGTACTAAAATGTAGTCATTCAGATTCTAAAGAGGACTGTGTGAGGACAAAAAAATCCAGGGGAAATACATTTTAAAGACATGATCATAAAGAGAGTGGCATTCATGGATCATTGTGAGCCGCCTTCAAGATTATGTATTCAGAGGCAGAAGAGAGGGAGGAGGGGCTAGGAAGTGACTGGTGTGGTTGGCGCTCATGGGCTTATTGTTGTCTACAGGTTCTGAATACTACCCTAGAAATGCTGACCACTCTTCATGGAATGGCTGAGACAGGAACACCTAGTGCCTGGGGTAGGCAGCTGACAGTCAACTGGTAAAATGATTTGGTCTTTAGAAGAGTATGGATATGTAGCCAGGTGCAGTGGCTCACACCTGTAATCCCAGCACATTGGGAGGCCGAGGCGGGCTGATCTCTTGAGGCCAGGAGTTCGAGACTAGCCTGACCAACACAGCGAAACCACACCTCTACTAAAAATATAAAAATTAGCCAGGCATGGTGGCACACGCCTGTGATTCCAGCTACTCGGGAGGCAGAGGTTGCAGTGCAGTGAGCCAAGATGGTGCCACTGCGTTCCAGCCTGAAGCAAAAAGCAGGACTCCGTCTCAACAACAACAAAAAGAGTATGGATATGCAGCCGGCAACCAGGAAACTGAGGCAGAGTCTAGCCAAGAACCAATTAGGGGAAGTGCTGGTGCACACAAGGATGGGGAATGGCTTTTGTGGGCCCCTGAACCAGGGACAGTAGCCAGGTCATCTGGACTCCAGGCTGAAGCCAAGGGCTGAGCAAAGCTGGACTCAGGAACAAATGAAAGTGTGGTAGGCAGAATTCTAAGATGACTCCTGTGTTAGTCTGTTTTGTGTTGCTATAAAGGAATACCTGAGGCTGGGTAATTTACAAAGAAAAGAGATTTATTTTGGCTCACAGTTCTGCAGGCTGTATAAAAAGCATGGTGCCAGCATCTGCATCTGGTGAGGCCTCAGGAAGCTTCCACTCATGGCAGAAGAGGAAGAGGGAGCAGGTGTATCAAAAAGTAAGAAACAGAACAAGAGAAAGGGGCAGAGGTGCCAGACTCTCTAAACAACCAGCTCTCATGTGAACTCACAGCTTGAGAACTCACTTATTACTGTGCAGAGGGTATCAAGTCATTCATGAAGGATCCTGTCCCGATGACCCAAACATCTCCCACTAGGCCCCACCTCCAACACTAGGGGTCACTTTTTTTTTCTTTTTTTTTTTTGACACGGAGTCTCACTCTGTCACCTAGGCTGGAGTGCAGTGGCACGATCTCAGCGCTCACTGCAACCTCTGCCTCCCGGATTCAAGCAATTCTCCTGCCTCAGTCTCCTGAGTAGCTGGGATTACAGGCGCCCACCACCACACATGGCTAATTTTTGTATTTTAAATAGAAATGGGGTTTTGCCATGTTGGTCAGGCTGGTCTCAAACTCCGAAACCAGGTGATCCTCCTGCCTTGGCCTCCAAAAGTGCTGGGATTATAGGCGTGAGCCACCGTGCCTGGCCTGGGAGTCACATTTCAATATGAGATGTGGAGGGGACAAATATACAAACTATATCAACCCTCATATTCCTGCCCCTTAGCACACACACTCTGTATCATTCCCTCCCTTTGAGTATGGGTAGGATCTGTGGATATGATGGGATAATTTTACAGTATCTATCAAAATTACAGGAGCATATGATCTTGATCTTTGACCCAGTAAGTTCACTTCTAGGAATTTACTCCACAGATATATTAGCAGACATGGGAAATTATTTATGCATAATGTTTTCCATTTGAACATTCACCTACCTATTCATTAATTCAATACATGTATATTGTTAGTAATTTTAAAAGGTTGGAAACAACCTAAATATCAGTCAATAAGGATGATTAAATACATTACTGCATAATGGAATACCACATAGCTAGAACAAAATAAAGAACAAGGAAACTCTGTATGTATCAGTTTGGAAAGGTCTCCAATACCTTTTTAAGGGAAAAAAGCATGATGTGGAATAGAGCATACATTGTATTAAAAGGAGGGGATTGGGGATGTATATTTATATTTGTTCATACCAGCATTAAAAAAATCTCTGGGCTGAGTGTGGTGGCTCATGCCTATAATCCCAGTACTTTGGGAGGCCGAGGCTGGTGGATTGCTTGAGTCCAGGGGTTCAAGACCAGCCTGGGCAATATGGTGAAACCCCATCTCTACTAAAAATACAAAAAAAAAAAAAAAAATTAGCCAGGTGTGGTGGTGTGCACTTGTAGCCCCAGCTACTCAGAAGGCTGAAGTGGGAGAATCACCTGAGCCAAGGAGTTTGAGGCTACAGTGAGCCAAGATCATGCCACTGTATTCCAGTCTGGGCAACCAGAGTGAGACCCTGTCTCAAAAACAAACAAAAAAAATCTCTGAAAGGTTACAGTCACTGGCTATTCAGGGAAGACGGGGACTGGGCAGATGGGGCAAGCCTTAGAGATGTTTCACTGTATATCTGGTTATACTCTTTATGTATGGATCATTTTGAACTGTCAGTTAAATAAAATGTTAAATGTATGTATTTTAAAATTAAAACATTTTAAAAGAGGTTTTGTCCCAATAGAGTTAGGGAGCCACATGATCTTTGTAGCATTATCTTCTCAGTTTTTGTTTTGTTTTGGTTTGGTTTGTTTGCTGTGTGAGACCAGGATGTCAGCATGGGAAAGAGGCCCTTTCTCCCCTCACCGCCCACCTCCATTTGGATTTTGCAGCCTGAGCACTGTCCTCTAAAGGAGCCACCACTTACCTTTCCCACTCCAGCTCCCTAGGGAGAACTGAAGGGCTGCTTTCCCAGAAGCCACGAAGGCTCTCCAGCTGCACCCCCAGAGCCACTGCTGGCAGCTGAGATTCCCCTGGGAGGTGAGAATCTGTGAG
Organism: Papio anubis; assembly: GCF_008728515.1. NCBI lineage: Eukaryota > Metazoa > Chordata > Mammalia > Primates > Cercopithecidae > Papio > Papio anubis. The sequence continues at coordinate 104,572,896 of NC_044996.1, read as the reverse complement.
TCTTCCTAACCACCAGGCCCCAACCATCTGGGAACACTTGAGTTCAAATAACCCAACCAGTCCTGTCCTGCAGGTCTCGAGCCCCTCAAACAGGGCTAAGATCCATCTGGAATGTGTCAGCACTAGTATCGGTACTAGTTGTTGACACATGGAATCCATTCTGATGGGCTGGTGCCTGTCCTCTACCAGTTGTTAAGTATTTGGCTATCACTTCTGTCCTCTGTTGCCATGCCTTGCACTTCAACCCCTCCTACACTCCTCCCCTGGGCTTCCTCCCCTTGTCCTGACTTTCACAGCTGATTGCCTTTGGTATCAGACAGGGGCCCAGTAAGCAACAGATGGCACACCCAAATTGGGTAATTTGAGAAGGATGTAATAAGGGACTATTTAGGAAAGTGTGGGCAGGGTATAGGGAAGCCACTAGGGAAAGGGCAGTACCCGGGGGCAAGGGGAGGGACCAGTAATAGAGAGGGATGGGTGGAGAAAGCTCTGGTGTGAGCTGAGACCCCTGGCTAGTTGCTGCAGGCAGACAGTTCACTATTATTCATCAGTGAGAAAACCCGGGAAATTAAAAACCCCGATCTCCCTCTCTTTCCTCCCTTCCATCTCCTATAGGTATCCCATTTTCTGAACTCAATAGAGGTCACAGGAGCCTACTGAACCATTGTATCCATAGAGGTCAGCCTCCCAGGCACAGAACATGGTGGGGAGGGTGGACAGTGGATCTGGAGGGGCAAATGAAATATATTTAGCACCCTTCCCACAATATTTTAGAAAAACTTTATCATGAAAAAAATTCACATATTTTAAAAACAGAATAGTATAATGAACTCAAAATACCCACCATCCAGCTTCAACAATGATTATTTGAGAGCCAATCATCTCTCTTTTTTTTTTTTTTTTTTTTTCTGTTTTTTGAGACAGAGTCTCGCTCAGTCGCCCAGGCTGGAGTGCAGTGGCCGGATCTCAGCTCACTGCAAGCTCCGCCTCCCGGGTTTACGCCATTCTCCTGCCTCAGTCTCCCGAGTAGCTGGGAGTACAGGCGCCCGCCACCTCGCCCGGCTAGTTTTTTTTGTATTTTTTGGTAGAGACGGGGTTTCACCGGGTTAGCCAGGATGGTCTCGATCTCCTGACTTTGTGATCCGCCCGTCTCGGCCTCCCAAAGTGCTGGGATTACAGGCTTGAGCCACCGCGCCCAGCCCAATCATCTCATTTTATCCATATTCTCACTCACTCTTACCTCTTTATTATTTTGCAGCAAATGTTGGGCTTCACATCATTTCATCTGTCAATAATTCGTATGCATCTCTAAAAGACAAGGATTCTTTTTAAACCATAACACCATTAGCACAGCAACAAAGCAAAAAATAATAATGATAAAGTAAAAATAATTCCTTAATATTATCAAATGTCTAATCAATGTTAATTTTCCAATTGTCCAATAAACATTACATATGACTTTTAAAAAAACAATGTGCTTGCTTAAGTCAAAACCCAAATAAGGGCAAATCCTTGCAATTGGTTCATATATCTTTTGAATCTCTTTTAAATACACAGGGTCCCCCTCTATCTTTTTCTTTTTCTTGCAATTTATTGTTGAAGAAAAGAAAACATTTGTCCTATAGCATTTCCCATGGTCTAGATTTTGTTGATTGTATTCCCATAGTCTAAGACAATCTTGTCCAACCCACAGCCCACGGGCTGCATGCATCCCAGGACGGCTTTGAATGTGGCCCAACACAAATTTGTAAACTTTCTTAAAACATTATGAAATTTTTTGCAATTTTTTTTTTTTTTTTAGCTCATCAGCTATCATTAGTGTTAGTGTATTTTATGTATGGTCCAAGACAATTCTTATTCTTCCAGTGTGGCCCAGGGAAGCCAAAACACTGGACACCCCGGTAGTATAACATGCTCTTTCCTCTGTATTTCCTGTAAGTTTATATTTGGCTCTGGAGGCAGTATCAGATTCAGGTCCAATTTTTATGATTACTTCATAGATGATGGTGTGTTCTTCCTTCAGGATGCACCAAAAGTCTGGTTGACAATTTTTTGTGAGGTTAGCTGTCATGATGATTGATCTGTAGATTCATTAATTCATTTGAGGTTGCAAAGTGATGACATTCAGATTTATTTTTTCTCTTCTTCATGTATTAACAACTATTTTGCATCTTGATGTTTGCTTTTCCAATTCCCAATACCTCATGGAACTCCCTCATGTCACCTGTTATTATCCTAATTCATCCTTTTTAATGGCTGTATAATATTCACATTGTGGATATACTATCATTTATTTAACCATTCTCCTATTGACAGCCTTTCACTTGGCATCCAGTTTTTTTGCAACTACAAACAATACTGCAATAAAACGTCCTTTTATGTATGTCCTTACTAGCACTTTCATTCCTATGGAATAGATTCCCAGGAGTGAGCTTGCTGAGTAAGCAGAATATTTTATTCGTGTATTCATCTATCTATCTATCTATCTATCTATCTATCTATCTATCTATCTATCTATGTATCTATCTATCTATCTATCTATCTATCTATCTATCTATCTATCTAGTAGAGATGGTGTCTTTTCATATTTCCCAGGCTGGTCTTGAACTCCTGGGCTCAAGCCATCCTCCCACCTCAACCGCCCAAAGTGTTGAGATTACAAGCATGAGCCACTGTGTTTGACCCAGGATATTTTATTTATTTTTTATTTTTTATTTATTTTTGAGACGGAGTCTTGCTCTGTCACCCAGGCTGGAGTGCAGTGGTGTGATCTCAGCTCACTGCAACCTCTGCCTCCCGGGTTCAAGTGAATCTCCTGCCTCAGCCTCCCAGGTAGCTGGGATTACAGGTGCCTTCCACCATGCCCAGCTAATTTTTGTGTTTTTAGTAGAGACAGGGTTTCATCATGTTGGCCAGGCTGGTCTCAAACTCCTGACCTCAAGTGATCCACCCGCCTCGGCCTCCCAAAGTGCTGGGATTACAGGCATGAGCCACCACACCCAGCCCAGATTATTTTCTAAAATGGCTATAATACTTCAATTTCCATATGCAGTGTGCAAGGATACTCTTTAATCTATATCTCTTCCCACTATAAGTATGATAGCTTTTATAGCTCTTTTTTTTTTTTTTTTTGCCAGATTTTAAGTACAAAATGATGTCTCATTGCTTCAGTCTCTGGAGCCAGACTGTCTGGATTTAAACTCTGGCTCTGCCACAAACTGTGTACCTTGGACAAATTAACCTCTCAGCATCTCAGTTTCCTTATCTGTAAAATGGAGGTAATGATAATACTTGCCTCAGCATTGTTGTAAGGGTTAAGTGAGTTAACAGATGTAAATTGTTTAGGACAATGCCTGACTCCTTGGAGTGTTTATCATTATTTTTCTGTCTATTTTAACTTCCTTTCTTCTGAAGTCTACAGCTCATACTATATCACATCAATTCCTCCATTACCAGTGCCTCAGCATCCTGTGTCCCCTGTTCTTTTACTACTCCCACCTTTGCAAAGGCCACTCTCCTCTCCTCTTACTTGGCTACTAGATGCAGTCATGCAGACAATGCCATTAGGAACGCAAGCCTTCTCTCCTCAGTTAGGTCCTGAGCACTAGTCAGAAATCAATCTGTGTCCCTGAGTCCATTTCCGCTCACCTCCCTAAAGCAGGTATTCTAAACCGTCATCACATTTCCTGATCCCCTACCCCATTAGCCTTTTGGCGAACAACCTAGAATCCCTTACCTATAACCTGATAGGGATAGACTCAGCAGACTGATTTGTTCAACATGAATTTCAGTATGTAGAGTCTGAAAAGGTAAAAAGCCCTTTTGCAGCCAGGGTTTGGGATGGGATTTGGGTTCAGTCAATTAGAGGCACTCATACATTACAGTGCATCATACATGACCTCACAGAGAAAAACAAAATTATTTCAAATTGCTTTAAAATACAGTGTTTTGACTACACAAATCAAGTGGAAGATACCATAAGGACAAAACACTCTAAAAAAAATCTTAACCTGCTATCAGTAGCCTTAGTAATACTAGTATTGCTATTTATACACATGGTATAAGGCAAATTCAGAAGTATGTTAATGTTGTCAGGGATCAGAGTTTTCCACACAACATTAAAAAGTTGCCAGTACAAAACTAAATAAATTAAGCATAAACCCTTTAATCGCACATTTGAATTGGAAATATCAGTATGAATTTATGATTCAGTTTTTTTTTAAAAAAATTGCATTTCTTAGCTTTCTACACTGAAAAGACGTAGATACAATAGTGACTCAGTGTCTAGTGAGCACACTAGTATCAAAATGTTGGCAAATAAATATCATTTTCCATCTAAAGGAAACAGAGCTTTTTGGAGAAATAGTTGATACTAGTCAAAGATGGAAAATGTACAAAATAAGTGAAGAAGCTACTAGTGACTACTGGGGTTGTGCCACAAGGACACAGACACCAACTTGTAAGTGCTCCTGCTGGTTTAAGATGAGATAATTTAAGCATCAAAATAAATAATTATTGCAACTGATTGATAAACATTATTTATTTATTTATTTATTTTCTGAGACAGAGTTTCAGTCTTCTTGTTGCCCAGGCTGGAGCGCAATGGCGTGATCTCGGCTCACTGCAACCTCGGCCTCCCGATTTCAAGTGATTCTCCTGCCTCAGTCTCCCAATAGCTGGGTTTATAGGCGCCTGGCATGCCACACCCAGCTAATTTTTTGTATATTTTAGTACAGATGGGATTTCTTTTTTTTTTTTTTTTTTTTTGAGGCGGAGTCTTGCGCTGTCGCCCGGCTGGAGTGCAGTGGCGGATCTCGGCTCACTGCAAGCTCCGCCTCCGGGTTTTACGCCCATTCTCCTGCCTCCAGCCTCCCGAGTAGCTGGGACTACAGGTGCCTGCCACCTAAGCCCAGCTAGTTTTTTTTTTTTTTTTTTGTATTTTTTAGTAGAGGCGGGGTTTCACGCCCAGGATGGTCTCGATCTCCTGACCTCGTGATCCGCCCGTCTCCGCCTCCCAAAGTGCTGGGATTACAGGTTTGAGCCACCGCGCCCGGCCCAGATGGGGTTTCAACATGTTGGCCAGGCTGGTCTCGGACTCCTGACCTCGTGATTCACCTGCCTCGGCCTCCCAAAGTGTTGGGATTACAGGCGCGAGCCACCACACCCGGCCGATAAACATTAATTCTTTTAACTTCACGAGTTCCTAATGATTCTTTAATAATGAAACAAAAAGTCAGAAAGCTCATTGGTCATCACTGGAGGTTGCTAGAGCACCAATTTATTGTTCTGAAAATTGGTTTTTAAAAAAGAGTAAGAATCAAACATTCTGCCTTTTTCTAGGTAACTAAATAGTTGATAAAGAGCATTCTTTTAGAAGAATTCCAGTTGACAGGTGGAATAAATGCTACAGTAAGAATATCGCCGTTTATCGGGTTCTAATAAAGACTATGCATTGACTATTATCAATGGCAGCTAAAACCATTAGGTAAAAGCTTAACAAGAACTTTATAATAGATGAATCAGGCTGATACCACCTGATCCCGCTAATCAATTTTAGCATCCCTACAAGTGAGACAACACACATGATGTACCCCTTGATGTGATGGGATGGGAAGTACACAGCATCGCCTATTCAATATTTTTGCCTACAAAAAAAAACTTAACCTAATAAAGCCTCTATATCTAACTATCCATTCTCGGGAAACACAGGGAATAAAAAGAGAATGAGTTAAATGACACCCTACAGAAGCAATCGACCAAATCCAAAATGTAAGAAATTCTACAGGACAAATGATCTAGTTTTTTCCAATAAATCAGTGGTACCGGGTGGGGGTCTGGGTTACGTAACAAAAGAAACTTAAGAGCTAAAATAATCAAATACAGTATATGAACCTTGCTCTGATCCTAATGCGAACAAACTAAGTGAAAATGATATATTTGTGAGAATTGGGGAACTTTGGATACGGCATAAGATGAGATTACATTAAAGAATTATTTTTTGGCCGGGTGTGGTGGTTCATGCCTGTAATCCCAGCACTTTGGGAGTCCAAGGCGGGCAGATCATGAGGTCAGGAGTTCAAGACAAGCCTGGCCAATATGGTGAAATCCCGTCTCTACTAAGAATACAAAAATTAGCCGGGCATGGTGGCGCACGCCTGTAGTCCCAGCTACTCGGGAGACTGAGGCAGAAGAATCGCTTGAACCCTGGACACAGAGGTTGCAGTGAGCTGAGATTATGCCACTGCGCTCCAGCCTGGGTGACACAGCAAGACTTCATCCAAAAAAAAAAAAAGATTTTTTATTTTTAAGGTGTAATAGTGGCATGGTATTTATATTATCTTAATGTCTTTATTAGGTAGAAACGTTTACTGAAACATTTATGGATGAAATGATATGGCCTGGGTTTTGTTTTAAAATACTTCAACAACAAAATTTTGAGGTGGTGGATGAATGAAACAAGACTTGCAAAATGTTAATTGTTGAAGCTGAGTGATGAATACATGGGGCTTATAATATTAATTTCATTTCTACTGTTGTATATGTTTAAATTTTTCCATAATAAAAAGGTTTTTAAAAATAAATATTCCTTAAAGACCAAGAAACTATCGCAGATTGAAGGAGACTAAGCAGACGATGACTAAATCCTATGTGGTATCCTGGGTCAGATCTGGAAAGAAAAAAGGGGAAAACCTAAATAAAGTCTGTAGTTTAGTTACAAGTATTATATCAATGTTAATTTCTTGTTTTGAAAAATGCACCATTGTTAAGTGAGATGTTAACATTAGAAGAACCTAGGTGAAGGGTATACAGGAATGATCTGTACTATCTTGGCATCTCTTCTGTAAATCTAAAATTATTAAAAAATTAAATGTTAAACATAAATAAATAAATACTCTTTAATCCTGACACATAACATGTTAAAGCGAATTTTTACCTTCAAAGAAAAATATTTCTGCCTCTATTATTGAGCTATAGGCTTTAAATAATTCTCAAAAGATGAGAACATTGGCATACTTGCACCACCTCCATGTTTCCCCCCCAGAATCTCCAGAATTATATGATAATTTTTATTTATACAATTAAAGTATATAACATTTATATGATATTCTCTTTCTTTAGCTTTTAATGGGCCCATTGATCGCTGTCATTATTTTTACTATTACATCTGTTTGTAGAAATTTATCAGACAATTATATCTCCAAGAAGAAAGGCTCTTGGGAACTATAAAGGCATCTGTTTGTGACATTATACTTGGATGACAGTCTGGCTGGGCACACGTACTCTTTCCCTGAAGATTTGGTAAGCATTGCGCCTCCATCTTCTGATGTTGGATGCTATTATGGTGAGGTTGGAAGCCAGACAATTTTTTCCCAGTCACAAATGATGTGGTTTATTTGCAAGGATTCCCATAGGATTCTTTCTTAATCTCCAAAGTCCAGTAACTTCATCAGTATATGAACTGAACTTACTTCTTCTGTGGCGATTTTACCTGGGATAAGTTTGTTCTTTCAAGCTATAAATTCAAGTCTTATTACTAGAAGCACTCTTGAATGATATATTTGAACATTTTTGTTGATGCTGTGGTTCCATTTTATCTATTCTCTTATTCAGAAACACCAATCATGCATATGGTGGATAACCTTTGTTCTCTATATATGTCACTTTCTCTTCAGTCCTTTTAAACTTTTAAAACTATTTATTATATTTTCATTCATTTTGCTCCCTTTTCTTCCTTCCATGCCCATAGCTGTTTTTTGAACAGTATCTGTTTTCTTTTTTGCTCTTCCTATTATGGCCTTCATTTCTCTTTTGTTTCTGTTTTCTCTATTTCTTTCTTGAGCTCTGTCAGCTCATTTTTAAATCTCCTTTATCTTATTTCTTTCTTGAGGTATTGTATCTCTGCTTAAGCCCATGCTTGATTCACAGATTTTCTTTTTATTACATTTTTTTGCATATCTTTGGTCATGATTTTAATTTTTTTTCCCATGGCAAACTATTTCTGGTGTGCGCTTTTTGGTTCTGTCTTGGCCATGTTCCTTTATTCTTGAGGATATTTTTGTATAGTTCCTATATTGCCTTCTTTTTATTATTACTAATATTTCAATGATGATTGATTTTGCTAGACCAGCTCTGTAGAAAGCAGAAGGGACAGTGCTGAGTTCTGAGCAACAAAACATTTCCTTGGTTCAGAGTTCCTTGGAGCCTCTCAAGGTATAGTGTGTGAGAGTTATTGGTTTAGTCTTTTCTTCTCCCCAACCAATAATGGTAGACATGTGCCAGTCTGGTCATCAATCTCAGTGTCCTTCCCACTCTACCACAGCAACAGACTGCTTCATGCAAAGATGGCTTATCATCAATTCCTGGCCCGGCACCACTTCAGCTACCACTTTTGCAGCCAGCCTGTGTACCTGTATCATGCTGGGGCAAGTCAGGTGTTAGTGATTTTGTCCACAATGGTGTGCCACATACCCTAGGGGACTCTACCCTACTACATGTGTCTGGCATCAGAAGAGCCAGGGACTCTTTCCTGACCCCCATTTTTCCTCATTGCACTAACCAGCTCTTCCATACGCATTGTAATTTTAGGTGATAGCTGCCTCTTACTCTCCTACTCTCACTGAAGATGTGAAGGTGTGGTTTCTGTTCCTGTTTCTTTCTTTCTTTTCTTTTTCTTTTTTCTTTCTTTTTTTTTTTTTTTTTGAGACAGGGTCTCACTCTGTTGTCCAGGCCAGAGTGCAGTGGCATGATCTTGGCTCACTGCAACCTCCGCCTCCCAGCTTCAAGTGATTCTCATGCCTCAGCCTCCCAAGTAGCTGGGTCTACAGGCACGTGCCATCACACCCTGGTAATTTTTGGATTTTTAGTAGAGATGGGATTTCACCATGTTGGCCAGGCTGGTCTCAAACTCCTGACTTCAGGAGATCCTCCCCCCTTGGCCTCTCAAAGTGCTGGAATTACAGGCATGAGCTACTGCACCTAGCCTCTATTCCTGTTCCTCATTCTCCTTGTTTTATCTGGTTGTTTACAGAGAGGAGAACACAAAGATGATAATTAAGAATATATTCTCAGAAGGAAGGCAGGCCTGTGTTTGAATCCAGGCTCTGCTATTCATTAACTATGTAATCTTAGACAAGTTATGAAACCATTTTAGTTCTCAGTAATGGGATAATAATACTTACCCCAAATTGTTGCCAAGAGGATTAAAGGATATAAACTTCACTTCTAGGTTCTGTACCAGTCACATAACAAGCTTTCACTGAATGTTAGTTTTTAAAAGTTATTATTAGTATGATAACTATTAAAGAAACTAAATTTGTAACTAAATATCTTTGAGAAAAGAAAGCTCCAGGTCCAGATAGTTCCAAAATTCTACCAAACGTTTAAAGAATAAATAATGCTAATGCTACAAATCTCTTCCAGAAAGTAGAAGAGAATACTTCCCAACTTATTTTATAAAGGCAGTATTACCATGATGCCAACACCAGATATAGATATTACAAGAAAATAAAATGACATATTAAGATCCCTTTTGACCATAGATACAAACATTAGTAAATCAAATCAGCAATATATAAAGAGAATAATATCCTGTAACCAAGTGGGGTTTATCCTATGAATTAAAGGCTCATTCAATATGCAAAAATCAATGCAATCCATCATATCAACAAGTTAATAAAGAAGAACCATATGATCACATCAAATGATGCAGAAACAGTGTTTGTCAAAAGTTAACATCCATTCATGAGAAAACAAAAACTCTCAGCAAACTAAGAATAGAAAGAAACTTTTTCAACCTAATGAAAGGCATCTATTTAAAAATCTACAGCAAACATCATTGTTAATAGTGAAAGATGGAATACTTTGCTTCTAAGATTGGGAAGAAGGCAAGGAAATACACACTCACTATTCCTATTCAGTTTCATACTGGAAGTCCTAGCCAGTGCAATAAGGCAAGAAAAATAAATAAAATGTGTACATATTGAAAAAGAAATAAAACTGTCTTTATTCACAGGTAAGATAATCATCTATAAAGAAAAGTCAAAGAAATCCACACATACAAAATTCTAGAACTAATAAGGAAGTTCAGCAAGGTTGCAGGATATAAGGTCAACATACAATATTTCTGTACACTAATAATTTGGCAATCAAGTTTCTGTATAATAACAATTTGGAAACAAACTTTTAAAATGCAATTTACATAGCTCCAAAAAATGAAATATCTAGGCATAAATCTAACATAAATCTGAAAGTTTAATGACATTGATCTTAGCAATGATTTCTTGGATATGACACCAAAAGCACAGGCAGAAAAACCAAAAATAGACAAGTTAGGGCTATATCAGGGCTAATAAGACAAGTTAGGGCTAAAAAGCTTCTGCACAAAAAAGGAAATAATCAACAGAGTGAAAAGGCAACCAATGGAATGGGAGAAAATATTTTCAAACCATATATCTGATAAGAGGTTTGTCCAAAATATTAACAACTCAATAGAAAAAAAAAAATCCGATTTTTAAATGTGCGAAAGGCTTGAACAGGTGTTTCTCAAAAGAAGGCATACAAATGGCCAACAGGTCTATGAAAAGCTGCCCAACATCTCTAATCATGCAAATGAAAATCACAAATGAGGCATCACTTCACACTTGTTAGAGTGGCCATGATTTAAAACAAACAAACAAAATAACAAGTGTTGGTGAAGAAGTGGAGAAATTGGAACCCTTGTGCACTGTTGGTGAGAGTATAAAATGGTGCAACTGCTATGGAAAACAGTATGGAGGTTTCTCAAAAAATTAAAAATAGAACTAATATACAATCTAGCAATCCTACTTCTAGGTATTATCCAAAAGATTGAAATCAGGATCTTGAAGAGATGTTTGCACTCCTGTGTTCATTGCAGCATTACTCACAGTAGCCAAGAGGTGGAAACTGTTGTGGGTGCATGGCAACATATTCAAGCTTATGTACATGACATTTGAGGTAGCGGCATGGAAAAATACTGAGGCACTGTGTGTATGTTGTTTGTGCATGGGAATGTAACTCCTTGACCCTGAAAACAGGACAAGGAGTGGAGTAAGTGATAAGGAATGCTGAAAACAGCCTCCTAAGAATGCGGTTTGAGTGCTTTTACAAGGCCATAGGTGTCTAATGACCAGACCTCAAAAGGCCCTCTAGTGGATGTTCGTAGTTTAACAACCCCTTTCAATAAATACTTGGCGGACAGATTCTGGGGTGACTCTCTCAAAAGAGTGGTCCCTCTCCCCGCTCAGCTGGAAGTGTCTGAGAACTCATTCTTGGTGTTCACTGCAAGCTATAAGCTCTGCAGAAATAACGTAAATGTCCATCAACACATGAATGGATACAGAAAATGTGGTACAGTATATATGCCCTTGATGGAATATTATTCATCCCTAAAAGGGAAGGAAATCTTGTCACATGCCACAACATGGATGAACCTGGAGGACATTATGCTAAACGGAATAATCCATTCACAAGAAGGACAGATACCGCATGATTCCACCTATATGAAGTATCTAAAGAAGTCAAACTCATTGAAACAGAAAGTAGAATGGTAGCTGCCAAGGAGTGGGGGTAGTGGGAAGCTGTAGAGTTGCCATTCAGTTAAGTATAACTTTTCATTCATGCAAGATTAAAAAGTCCTAGATGTCTACTGTATAGCATTGTGCTTATAGTTAACAATACTGTATTGCACACTTAAAAAATTGTTAAGAGAGTAGATCTTGGATTATGTGGGGGTTTTTTTTTCTACAATTTTTTTTTAAGCTGAGGCTAAGCCTGAAGCCATTAACAGCTAAAGGCTAATAGCTAACTTAACTCCTGGCGGTTGAATGGTAAATTCTTTCTTAAAGATCAAGCAGCACACCTCCATGGCTACTGAACCTTGTGCTGCTCAACATTTTCAATAGCAGTGAGTGAGATGAAGGCACAGAATGATAGACTCTGGCATATCTGCAGCTGACTCACAATATAAAGATAGGCTTTTGGTATGGTTTGGATGTTTTGTCCCCTCCAAATCTCGTGTTGAAACGTGACCTCCAATGTTGGAGGTGGGCCTGGTTGGGGGTGTTTGGGGCATGGGAGTGGATCCCTCATGAATGTCTTGGTGCTGTCCCCACAATAACGAGTGAGTTCTCACTGTTAGTTCACATGAGATCTGGCTGTTTAAAAGAGCCTGGGACCTTGTCCCTATCTCTCTCTCTCTTGCCATGTGACACACTGGATGCCCTTTGCCTTCTGCCATTATTGTAAGCTTCCTGAGGCCCTCACCAGAAGCAGATGCTAGCACTATGCTTCGTGTATAGTCTGCAGAACCATGAGCCAAATAAACCTCTTTTCTTTTTAAGTTACCCTGTCTCAGATATTCCTTTATAGCAACACAAGTGGACCAACACATCCTTATTATAGACAACTAAATCAAGTTTGAAAACTTTCTTGATGGCTGGGACAGAGCTGGAGTGAATTCAACAAGATGAAATCCCATGAAGATTAATGAAAGATCTTCCATTTAAGTTTGTGATAACCAATTATATAAGTACTAATGGTGAAAATTTTTTCCATCTATATGCCAGGATCTGAAAGTTTTATTTGACTACAAGACTAAAAATGATGCAAGAATATGTGCTATGGCTACTTAAAGAGCAAACGAAGACTGGCCACATTAATAAAAGTATTGTGTCTAGACCAGGGAAGTGATTTTCTGTCTGAAGCAGGATGTTCCCTTCTGGGCATCACTATTTAAGAAGGACACTGACAATTTTGATACCATTCAGAAAAGGGTAACCAGGTTCTTGGAAGGTCAACAACAGATGAAGAAATAGGGTCCACTTCCTATGTTATCATAGCACCCTATAGTTTTCCTGTGAAGAATTTATATAACATTGTAAAATAAATAATGTTTTAGTTGTACAAATGTTTTCAAATTTAACTTTTTATTTTGAGATTATTATAGATTCACAGGAAGTTGCCAAGATGGCACAGAGAGGTCCCATGAACCCTTTACCTAGTTTACCCTAATGATGATATATCTTATATATTTATAGCAAAATATTCAAACCAGAAAGGAAATTGACATTGGCACAATGTTTGTGTATAGTTCCGTGCCATTTTGTCACAAATGGAGATTTGTGTAACTACTACCACTGGTTTTATTGATCTTTTTAAAGAACCAATTCATTGTTTCATTGATTTTCTCTGTTTTTCTTTTTGATTTTCAGCTTCATTGCTCTCTGCTCTTGTCTTTATTCTCTCCTTCCTTCTGCTTGCTTTGGGTTTATTTTGCTCTTGTTTTTCTAGGTTCTTGAAGTTGTAGCTTAAATTATTTATTTGAGACTTTTCCTCTTTTCTAATATAAGCATTTAATGCTTTAAATTTCCCCCTCAGCACTGCTGTGTACCACAAATTTGTATAGGATGCATTTTCATTTTCACTTAGTTCAGTGTATTTTTTAATTTCACTTGTGACTTCCCCTTTGACACATAGATTATGTTGTTTAATTTTCTAGTGTTTGGAGATTTTCCTGTTATCTTTCTACTATTGATTTCTAGTTAGTTTACGTTGTGGTCAGAGGACACACTGTATGATTTCAATTCTTTTACATTTGTTAAGGTTTGTTTTACGGCCCAGGATTTGGCCAATCTTGGTATATATTCCATGGGCACTTGAAAAGTATGTGTATTCTGCTTGTTGGATGGAGTGTTCTATAAATATTGATTCCATTCTGTTGGTTGATGTTGGTGTTTTGTTCTTCTGTATCCTTGCTGATTTTCTGTCTAGCTGTTTATTAAATGTTGAGAGAAGAGCTCAACATTTAATTATAGTTGTCTCCAGCTATAATTGTGGATTTGTTTGTTTTTCCTTTCAGTTCTGTCAGTTTTTGATTCACATATTTAGCTGCTCTGTTATTTGGTGCATATACACATAAGAATCTATGTCTTCTTGGTGTATTGAGACTATTATCATTTGTAATGTCAGTCTATGTCCCCAGCAATTTTCTTTTCTCTGCAGTCTACTTTATCTGATATTAATATAGTCATTCTTGATTTCTTTTGATTAATGTTTGAATTATACAGCTTTCCTGTGTTTTATTTTCAATATACCTATCTCATTATATTTGAATAGTGTTTCTTATAGATAATATATATTTGGACCATTTTATTAATGCCCTCTGCCAATCTCTGCCTTGGAGTTGCTGTATTTAGGTCATTTTAATTTAATATAATTATTGATATGTAGAAGTTTGTCTGCATTTTATTTTTTGCTTTCTGTTTATTCTTTGTTTTCCATTTCTGTTTTCTTTTTCCTGCCTTCCTATGGGTTACTTGAATATTTTTTAGAATTCCATTTTGATTTATGTATAGTATTATTAAGTGTATCTCCTTATATAGTTTTTTTATTGGCTCTTCTAGGTAAAGCATTATATATATATTATGTACATAATGTATATACAGTCATGTGCCACATAACAACATTTTAGTCAATGATGGACTGCATATACAATGGCAGCCCCGTAAGATTATAATGGACCTGAAAAATTCCTATCACCTAGTGTCATTGTAGCTGTCCTAATGTCTTAGCACAATGCACGTGTTTGTGGTGATGCTGGTATAAACAAACCTACTGCTCTGCCAGTCATGTGAAAGTATAGCACATACCATTATGTGTAGTACATAATACTCAATAATGATAATAAACAACTATGTTACTGGTTCATATATTCACTATTTTTTTCATTATATCAAAGTGTACTCCTTCTACTTACATAAAAAAAAGTTAACTGTACAACATCCTCAGGCAGGTCTTTCAGGAAGTATCCCAGAAGAAGGCATTGTTATCATAGGAGATGACAGCTGCATGCATGTTTTTGACCTTGAAGACCTTCCAGTGGGACAAGATGTGGAAGTGGAAGACAGTGATATTGATGATCCTGACCCTGTGTAGGCCTAGGCTAATGTGTGCGCTTGAATCTTAGTTTTTAACAAAAAAGTTTAAAAAAAAAAGAAAAATTTTAAAAATAGAAAAAGTTTATAGAATAAGAACATAAAGAAAATATTTTGTACAGCTGTATAAAGTGTTTGTGTTTTAAGCTAAGTATTATTACAAAAGAGCCAAAAAGGCCAGGTGTGGCTCACACGTGTAATCTCAACACTTTGGGAGGCTGAAGCGGGCAGATCACTTGAGGTCAGGGGTTCGAGACCAGGCTGGTCAACATGGCAAAATCCCATCTCTGCTAAAAATACAAAAATTAGCCAAGATTGCGCCATTGCACTCCAGCCTGGGCAACAGTGGAAGACTCTGTCTCCAAAAAAAAAAAAAAAGGTTAAAAGTTTAAAAATGTATAAAGTAAAAAATTTACAGTAAGCTGAGGTTAATTGATTATTAAAGAAAGAAAACTATTTTTTATAAATGTAGTGTAGCCTAAGTGTGCAGCATTTATAAAGTCTATAGTGGTATACAGTAATGTCCTAGGCCTTCACATTCACTCACCACATGCTCACTGACTCAGTCAAAGCAACTTCCAGGCCTGTAAGCTCCATTCATAAGTACTCTATACATGTGTAGCTTTTTTTTTTTATGTTTTATACCATATTTTTACTGTACCTTTTCTATGTTTAGAGATAAACAAATACTTACCATTGTGTTACAGTTGCCTACAGTATTCAGTACAGTCACATGCTGCACAGGTTTATAGCCTAGGAGCAATAGGCTATACCATGTAGCCTAGGTGTGTACTAGGCAATACCATCTAGATTTGTGTAACTACACTCTACAGTGTTCACACAATGACAAAATCACCTAACAATGCATTTCTCAGAATGTATCCACATCATTAAGGAATGCATCACTATACATAACTTATCACAGTCTATTGATGTCATCATTTCACTAGTTTGCGTGTAGAAACTTTATCTCCCCTTGCATCCCTTTACCCTCCCCAATTTATAATTGTCTTAACTATCTCCTCTACATACATTTAGAATCATGTAAGACGGATTTATAATTTTTGCTTCAACCATCAAAGATAGTTTATAAAACTCAAGAGGAGGATCTATTGTATTTATCTATATTTTTGCTTTTTTCTTTGTTCTTTCTTCCTTCCTGATATCCCAAGATTCCTTCTTTTATCACAAGAGTTCTTTTGTGTTACAGAACTTCCTTTACCCAATCTATAGGATTGGTCTACTGGTGATATACTCTCTTAGTTTTCCTTCGTCTGTGAATGTTTTCTTTTTCCTCTTCATTCCTAAAGTATATTTTCATTGCTTATAGAATTCAGGGTTGACAGTTCTTTTCCCTCAGCACTTGAAAATGGTGTGTCACTTTTTTCTGGTCTCCATGGTTTCTGATGAAAAACTCAGTCATTTAAATTGTTTTTCCCCTACAGATAATATATCATTTCTTTCTAACTGTTTTCAAGAATTTTTCTTTGTCTCTAGTTCTCAGAAGTTTGACTACAGTGTGTATTTCTTTTGATTTATCCTGTTTGAGATTCACTCAGCTTTTGAATCTGTAGATTTATGTCTTTTGCCAAATTTGGGAAGTTTTCAGCCTCACATTTTTCCTCTCTCCTTTTGGGAACCTGATGACAAGATATTTGGTTATAGTCCTATGTGTCCCTGAGGCTCTATTCTTTCATTGTTCATCTCATTTTCTCTCTGTTGTTCAGAATTTGTAATTTCTATTTTGTATTTTCCAGGTAATCGATTCTTTCTTCTGCCCTTTTCATTCTGCTATGAGCCCATTCAATTGTGTTTTTTAAATTTCAGTTTGTATTTTTCACTTATAAAATATCCATTTAGTTATTCTTCATATCTTGTATTTCTTTGCTGAGACTTTCTATTTTTTCATTTGTTTCAAGTATGTTCATAATTACTTCTTGAAGCATGTTTATGATAGCTGTTTTAAAATCCTTGTCAGATCATTCTAACATCTTTGTCATCTCAGTGGTGGCATCTATTGTTTATCTTTCTCAAGTTGAGATCTTCCTGGTCCTTGGTGATTTTTCTATTGAAATCTTATGTTATGAGGCTTAGAATTTTATTTAAATGGTGTGTTTTTAACAGGCCTCTTCTGGTACCATGTCACCTCATTACTACCATATGGGCATAGACACCCACATTCTCTACTCAGTGTATGTGGACATTGGAAAAGCAGCAAGGAGGGACCTTGTTACTGCTGGGGTAGGGATGTGAGGTGAGGCTCCCCATCCAGCCTCTAATGATACTATCCTGGCTGGGAGCAGGAAGGGGACCTCATTACTGCTCCTCTCAATTGCTTCTGTTAACACTAGTAAGGGTAGCCTCTTTACTGCTGAGCAGTGGTTGAAGTCCTGACTCTCCAGTGAGCTTCCTCTGATACCAACCCAGCAATGAAGGGGAGGGGCCCCTCCATTGCTTGTGGGTGATGGTGGGCATTCAGGCTCTCCAAGTAGTTTCTACTGACACCAGAGGGGTGGCCTATCTTCCCATCCACTGAGGATAAAGGTCCTGGCTCCCCACTTGGCCTTCTCTGACACTCCATGATGGAGATTCAGAACCCCTCATTACAGCGTGGTAAAGGTTGGCATTTCTGAGTTACCAGCTTCTCCATTACTCAGAGTGGGATATATGAGGCAAAAAGAAAACCTGAGAGCTTACCACCATGTCATTTCTCAAGTCCCAAGGTCCCTAGCCAGTCTGCCTTCTCTCCACCTTTCAGAGTCTTCTTTTGTTCATCCTAACATATAATATCCAGGGGGTTTAGCTGTACTTGGTGGAAGGGATACGGGTACATACTTCTACTCCATCTTTCCAGAAGCAAAAGTCAATACATACTGATTGTTTATCTACTTAGATAATGAGGCTCTGTGTTGACAAAGATCATTTCTATCTTGCTCATTGCTGTACCCTCAGCTCTTAACTTAGTGTCTGGTATGTAATTGATGGTCTACAAATATTTGAAAAACAAATAAGCATTTAACCAAAACAAGACAAAACTTAGAGAAGACCAGTTACTTTTGAATATCTAAGGAGGTTTTTTTGTTTTGTTTTGTTTTGTTTTGTTTTGTTTTTGAGATAGAGTCTTACCTGTTGCCCAGGCTGGAGTGCAGTGGTGTGATCTCGGCTCACTGCAACCTCCACCTCCCAGGTTCAAGCAATTCTCTGCTTCAGCCTTCCGAGTAGCAGGGATAACAGGTGTGCACCACCACACTAGGCTAATTTTTGTATTTTTAGTAGAGACAGGGTTTCACCACCTTGGCCAGGCTGGTCTCGAACTCCTGACCTCAGGTGATCTGCCTGCCTTGGCCTCCCAAAGTGCTGAGATTACAGGTGTGAGCCACTGCACCCAGACTAAGGAGTTGTTTTCTAGAAACAGGGTTCAATTTTTTTTTTTTTTTTTTGAGACGGAGTCTCGCGCTGTGTCACCCAGGCTGGAGTGCAGTGGCGCGATCTCGGCTCACTGCAAGCTCCGCCTCCCAGGTTCAGGCCATTCTCCTGCCTCAGCCTCCGAGTAGCTGGGACTACAGGCGCCCGCCACCACGCCCGGCTAGTTTTTTGTATTTTTAGTAGAGACGGGGTTTCACCATGTTAGCCAGGATGGTCTCGATCTCCTGACCTCGTGATCCGCCCGCCTCGGCCTCCCAAAGTGCTGGGATTACAGGCTTGAGCCACCGCGCCCGGCCTGGGTTCAATTTGTTGAGTGGCATTCTCTCCCAAGGATAGAGTTAGAATCAAGAGTGGAAGGAACAGAGAAGGAAGTTTTGCCTGCATTTCTGGCAATTTGCAAAGCCCATTAATTTCCTAAAGACTATAGAAGTGCTGAAGTGAAGAAACTTGCTTAATTTTGTTTAACCTAAGTGTATCTGACTCCCCAATTCTCATAACCCCAATTGATATCTCAAAGACCACTAGAGTCCATGTAACCCAGGTAAGAAGTGTTGTTCACAGGGGACTTTGGTATTTTTCTCTACCATAATGTATCATAGAAAGGCTATTACAGGGCTAGGCGCTGTGGCTCTCACCTGTAATCCCAGTACTTTGGGAGGCCGAGGAAGGAGGATCACTTGAGGTCAGGAGTTCAAGACCAGCCTGGCCAACATGGTGAAACCCCATTTCTACTAAAAATACAAAAATTAACTGGGAGTGGTGGCAGGCACAGGTAATCCCAGCTATTTGGGAGGCTGAAGCAAAAGAATCACTTGAACCCAGGAGGCAGAGGTTGCAGTGAGCTGAGATTGCACCATGGCACTCAAGCCTGGGCAACAGAGTGAGTCTCTGAAGGAGACAGAGAGAGAGAGAGAGAAAGGAAGGAGGGGAGGTGAGGGAAGGAGAGGGGAGAGGAGAAGAGAGGAGAGGAGAGGAGAGGAGAGGAGAGGAGAGGAGAGGAGAGGAGAGGAGAGGAGAGGAGAGGAGAGGAGAGGAGAGGAAAGGAAAGGAAAGTCTATTACAGTATTACACTGGTGTTCAAAGCAAGTGTGCCTTCTCAGAAAAACAATTAGATCCTTAACCTTGAATATGAAATGAAACTTCTTGTCTTAGCTTGGATTCTCCTAGAAGCAGACCACAAGACAAAAATATGAGCACAAATTTGGGGAGTACGGAGGGGGATGCTTTCAGAAAATACCAGTATGAGAGTGGGAAAATGAGACAAGAAAGAGAAGGGAAGCTTAAAAGGGTGAGTTATGAAACATGTTACAGTTACGGACAACCGAGGCACCATCCCACTGGAGAGCTCTGGAAGAAAGTGTAGACTGCACTTTGGGGTTTAGTCATACATCACACACACACACACACACACACACACACACATACACACACACACACGGTGTTTATCCTAAACTCCTCTCCATCTTTGGCTGAGGGCTGCTGCCAGGAGTGTTCACTCCCTGGCACTTCCTGCCTGCCCTGCCCGCAGCTGAGAGCCAGTGCACAGGCAGACTCACAGGTGCTTGCAGTTGGAGGCCTTAGTCTTGTACTGGAAGAGTGAGTGCCAAGGGAATGTGCGTAGGTCGAGGTCAATGTCTGTCACATCTTTGAGTTTTTTTTTTTTTTTTTGAGATGGAATCTCACTCTGTTGTCCAGGCTGGAATGCAGTGGTGTGATCTCAGCTCACTGCACCCTCCACCTCCCGGGTTCAAGCAATTCTCCCGCCTCAGCCTCCCGAGTAGCTAGGACTACAGGCGCCCACCGTGATGCCCAACTAATTTTTGCATTTTTCGTAAAGATGGAGCTTCACCATGTTGTCCAGGCTGGTCTCAAACTCCTGGGCTCAAACCATCTGCCTGCCTCGGCCTCCCAAAGTGCTGGGATTACAGGTGTGAGCCACCGTGCCTGGCCTCTCTGAATTCTAAACATGTCTTTTCTACTTTCTTCTGGGCTCCAGTGTAGTTAAATATACAACCCTGCTGGTAAATTATTTTTGAAGATACTGAAACCAGCTGTTTTTTTACTTCTTTTTTTTTTTTTTTAAGTCCAGAAGACCCCTGAGAATGACCAAGTGGGCTGCAGTAAGATGGGGCATGCTGGGAAGTATGGCACCTCAAAGCACCCTCCCCTCGGCCTCCGAAATAGCACGGATGCTAGTGAGACAGGCAAAGCTGCAGGTACATGGGTCACAGACCTAGCTTCTGAGCTGAGAGCAGTCCCATATAGCAGACAGCCCATGGCATCTGACACTTATGGCAAAGGCAGCTGATCGTGGGACATAGGCAGCATTAGGAAAGCCAAAGATGGATGAACAGAATTCTCTAAAGGTGCTCAGAGCATCTGATGGAAATCCAGGCTTAAGCAATGCTTAGAGAGCCAAGAGGACAGACAGGCAATGGATGACAAAGTCATCTGTCTCCAGTAGTTGGAGCCAATCACCAGGAAGGAGTTTTGGCAGGTCTCTGGATTATGGAAAGGAGCCTGCCAAGACTAAGTCAGGACCCCCAGCCTTAGAGGGTGTTAGGAGGCAGACAGGGGCCTGAGGCATGGCCTTAAATACAAGGAACAAATCCAAGACCAAGAGAGGGTCAAGAGTAGAACTGTAGCTAAGAACATGTAGAACTGTAGCGTCCAGTTAGGGAAACAAAAACCGTAAGGTCAAGACAATATAAGCAGCAAGGATGCCCTGTTTCCGGGTCCCAGCATATGGGGCTAGCACTCCTGAGATAGTCCAGCTAAGGCCAGAATTTGTCCTAGAGCTGAGAGAAGGCTGCACCAACAGATGGACATCAAGTGGCCCTAGCAGTAGGAGATGAAGTTTTTTGAGACCACGGTCAGGCAAGGCCTGGCTCTCTACTGTGATGTTTGCAGCCAGGTGGTCAGGGGTTCTTGCCAACCAACCCACTCATCCATCCCAATGCCTTCATGGCCTTACACATCCCCTCATCCTTTTGCCCCACTGACGGCCACCCTAGGCCTTTGCAGCACTTGAAAAACAGTGATTATGATCCTGTCCACTGGCCTTGAAATTGGCTGACTTCTGGGATGGAAAACATGGCAGCCAATCATTCCTATGACAACATCCAGAGCCTCCGCCCTCTGTAATTCACAGGGGTAGAATCTGCAGGTCATTCGAAAGGGCCTCTGTTTTTTGTTTTATTTATTTATTTAGAGACAGAGTCTCACTGTGTCCTGAAGTGCAGTGGCGCGATCTCGGCTCACTGCAACCTCTGCCTCCCAGGTTCAAGCAATTCTCCTGCCTCAGCCTCCCGAGTAGCTGGGACCACAGGCACCTACCACCATGCCCAGCTAATTTTTATGTTTTTAGTAGAGATGGGGTTTCACCATGTTGGTCAGGCTGGGGCCTCTGTTTTTTGTTTTTTTTTGTTTGTTTGTTTTGTTTTTTTTTTTTGAGACGGAGTCTCGCTCTGTCACCCAGGCTGGAGTGCAGTGGCCGGATCTCAGCTCACTGCAAGCTCCGCCTCCCGGGTTCACGCCATTCTCCTGCCTCAGCCTCTCGAGTAGCTGGGACTACAGGCGCCTGCCACCTCGCCTGGCTAAGTTTTTTTTGTATTTTTTAGTAGAGACGGGGTTTCACTGTGTTAGCCAGGATGGTCTCGATCTCCTGACCTCGTGATCCGCCCGTCTCGGCCTCCCAAAGTGCTGGGATTACAGGCTTGAGCCACCGCGCCCGGCCAGTTTTTTAATATTTAAGATCATCTCTCCCCAAATTCCTAAGCTTACATGGTGTTAATGGCCCCTTCTCCCCCTTTCCCTTCAGATGGCACTGTACATATCTATTTTGGTCAATTTCCTGTTAAAAGTGCTTCCTTTTCTCTTTCTACTTACTCATCTTTTCCCCTCTGCTTGTTTATTTGCTGGGGTTTTTACTTTTTTTTTTTTTTTACCCTGAATTTGACCTCAGCCTGCTGTCCCCATCCCCCATGCCCACACTCTTAACCCACAACAAGATTGGGAGCTTTTCATTTATACTAAACACATCACCAGCTCTTTATTCCTTGTGGCCCTTTCCTTACCCTGATTTCCTTTTCCTTTTGTTTCGGTTTTAATCCTTCATTACCCAGCTTTTCCTGGCATAGGTCCAAGACCAAACTGCATATTTTTCTAAGCTTTCTCTCTTTTAGTTCTTCTTTCCTTTCTCTCCTCCGCCCCTGGCTTCCTGAAAGTCTGCCTCGGGATCCATATTATGTCTTTGTTTTCACCAATAACACATACTTCATTTACTGTTTTGAATAAACGGTGCTTTTCAGCTACTGAAGCACTTGCTCCTTCTTTGAAAACACTATTAGAAGAATCAGATAAACCTCACTGATATTTTGATTGAAATATTTCTGCATTCTCGTTTCAGAATTCCAAGTATGTGGCAACGTGCGTGTTTGGAGCCAGACTTCTGAGAAGATGCCCTCAATCACCCACAGCCTCTTTACGAGTTTTTCCCTCCAATGTGACTTCAGTTATTAAGATGTCCCAAGTGATTAGACTCACCAGCAGCCTCCTAAATACTCAGCCAAGGAAACCCGATATGCTTGGGAGAGGCTATTCGGGGGAGAATACTTGGCAGTGGTAAAAGAAGCCTTATGTCTGCAGAACTTTATTCACTTCTCAGAAGTCCTTTGACTCTATGATATGAGGAAGTCACTCTAAATCTCTTTGTCTCTCTCTAACTGCAGAGGCAACAGTACCTCATTACAGGAACTCTGTGTGAAAAATATTACAAAATATTAACAAAATGCTTTGAATTTCTTGTGTATTTCACCACATTAGATCTAGCAAACTACCATCCCTCACCTAGGGCAGAGAATTGTTAAGTGTGGTGAAGTCAGCCAGAGGGCAGCCTCAGGCAAGTCCTTGTGAACTTACTAAGGCAGGGAGGGGCAAGGACAGGGGCAGGTTTCGGGTTGGTACAAACCCCTCCCTCTGGGCCTATTCCAGGAATCCAGGAATATTTCTCTAGCAACCTATTATTATTATTATTTTGAGACGCAGTCTCCCTCTGTCACCCAGGCTAGAGTGCAGTGGCGCTATCTCGGCTCACCGCAGCCTCCGCCTCCCGGGTTCAAGCGATTCTCATGCCTCAGCCTCCCCAGGATCTGGGATAACAGGCGCCCGCCACCATGCCCGGCTAATTTTTGTATTTTTTGTAGATGTGGGGTTTTGCCATGTTGGCCAGGCTGGTCTTGAACTCCTGACCTCAGGTAATCCACCTGCCTCGGCCTCCCAAAGTGCTGGGATTACAGGCGCAAGCCTCCACCCCCAGCCTGCAACCCATTATTTTATACATCTGAGAGCTCATGATTTTCCACAAACCATTTATTTATTTCTTTCTTTTTAAGAATCGGGGTCTCACTCTGTTGCCCAGGCTGGGGTGCAGTAATGCAGTCATAGCTCACTGCAGCCTCAAACTCCTGAACTCAAGCAATCCGCCCGCCTCAGCCTCCCCAGTAGCTGGGATTACAAGTGTGCACACCACCACACCTGGCTCAGAGGCTATATTTCTTTCTTTTTTTAAATAACAACTTTTATTTGTATGCAATTATAAATTACAAACTTGTTTTATTATGGTTTTTCTTATTTTTTAAAAAATTTTATTTTTAGTAAAGTTACTCCCTTTTATTTATTTACCAGCAGTTTGCTCTGACGGAATAAATTACAAACTATTTTTTCGCTTAATCCTTTTCACCACCATGTCAGGCACACAGATTGGTGGATATAAGCTCCCATTTTACAGACAAGAGTGGAAACACAGTACCCATATTTAGTGTAAGACAGAGCTGGGATATAAGCCTTGGGCTTCCTTAGTCACAACTGCTTTTTTCCATAACTTTGTAATACATCATTTGAAAGTAATCTGATTTCACAATGTTTTACAGTATAAGAGTAGCATCTATAGCATCTCTTCTTGGAAGTTTACCTCTGGAGAGAACCAATCTAATTACCTCATAAGCTGGCACATTTTTAAGGCAGTTACACCTCTAACTTGATTTCCCAGCTATGCTTGAGAGTCCCAGGAACCAAAATTGCAGCCAAACTGATTTGAAAGGAGCAGGGAATAGAATGGTCAAGCATATTTCCAAGTTTAACCTAGGCCTGGCACATTCTCACCAACTGCTCAGATGGCAAGTAGGGGGCAACTAAGTGAAGATAGTAGCAGGAAGACCCACTTGGGGTGGACACTGATGAAAAACACAAGCAGTATCAGACCCACTGCTTTCAGGATTAAAATCCCTGGATGCCCAGTTGCTGGTCTACTATCTACTTTGTCATTACCAGCAGGACAAAGGGTAATACTTATGGAGACTAGAATATGCAAGGAAAAAAATTAAGCTGCCTGCCTGTCTGGGGCCTACAAAGGCAAACAGTGCTAATTTCATCCATGCCAAACAAAGAACATTGTTCATTCCTTCAAGATTTGGGTTTTAAGGAAGAGTTCTGATCATCAGAGAAACCAAGTAATTCTATCCTGAAGCCCAGGGGGAGAAATGGTGGGTATTTCCGAGTTATGGATGGTGCAGGGGGTAACACTATGCCACCATGAAGGGAAAAAGCTATCTTGGTAAGCTTTGATCTTCACAGGACATGGAGCCAGAGTAACAAGATCAGGGCCTGCGTGACACATCCTGATTAAGAGCAGGACTTCCTCACATAAGGTACACAAGGGTGGGGCGCGGTTGCTCATGCCTGCAATCCCAGCATCCTGGCAGGCCCAAGCAGGTGGACCACCCGAGTTCAGGAGTTCGAGACCAGCCTAGCCAACATGGTGAAACCTCGTCTCCATCTCTACTAAAAATACAGAAATGAGCTGGGCGCGGTGGCACATGTTTGCAATCCTAGCTGCTCAGGAGGCTGAGGCAGGAGAAACGCCCAAACCCAGGAGGTGGAGGCTCAGAGGCTATATTTCTTGTTGCTCAAGTTAATAAGGAGCCAATGGAGTAGAATAATGATAGAGAGGCAACATAACATGGTGGCTAAGAATATAGATTTAGGAGCCAGATGCCCTGAGTTTGACACCTGTCTCTGCCATGTGACAGCTTTGTGACCTCGGGCAAGTTACTTAACTTCTCTGTGCCTCGGTTTTCTCATCTGTATATTCAGAATAATGTTATGAAGATTAAGCAAGTTAATATTTGTAAATGGTCTGTTTGGAACAGTGCCTGGAATACAGTCAAATGAAAACATTGCCCCAATTCTAACATTTTTAATGTTATAAAATCTTTCTTGGAAATAATTAGGTAAGATATGACAAAGGATTGTTTGAGAAGATAGCCTTCTTGTCTCTATAGCATAAAGAATGTGGCGATGTGGAAAATAAAATATAAACATAGCAAAAATAAAACTAGGGAGGCCAGGCACAACAGCTCACACCTGTAATTCCAGCACTTTGGGAGGCCAAGACGGGTGGATCACTTGAGGTCAGGAGTTCAAGACCAGCCTGGCCAACATGGTGAAACCCCTGTCTCTACTAAACCCCCATCTCTACTAAAACTACGAAAATTAGCCAGGCAAGGTGGTGCACACCTGTAATCCCAGCTACTCAGGAAGCTGAGGCACGAGAATTGCTTGAACCTGGGAAGTGGAGGTTGCAATGAGCCGAGATCACGCCATTGCACTCCAGCCTAGGCAACAGAGTGAGACTCCGTCTCAAAAAAAAATTAGGGAGCCCCCAGGCAGACCATCAAAATTACCCTGCTGGCAAGACTTCACACTGTGAAACAGTAACTCACTGATAGTTATGCTGTCGATAACTGAAAGGAAGGAAGAATGAGAGGGAAGGAGGGAGGGAAGGAAGAAGGAAGGCAGAGGTAGAGGGAAAGAAGGGAGAGAAGAAAGAAAGTTCTCCGAGATTTTCATTTCCTTTTGAAGAATATAGATCCAAGATGTTTGGTGAATTCCTGTTGAAATTTGGGAAGTGTGCCAGGTTGTATTTTCCCAAGATGGCTGCATCAGTGTGTGTATCCCATTCCACGTACTCCACATACAATGTAGGGTCTACATTCCCTCCTCTGACATCTTGGCAGAGGCTGTGACTGCTCTGACCAATGGAGTATAGTGTTAGTCTCATGTTTTCTGTCCACATCCATGAAAGTGTGACAAGTTATTGTATTAGCTTGCGAGTAGGATAAAATCTTATAATCTTATAAGCCAAACATTATGTACATTGTTGTAATTTGCACCTTTAAAGGTGAATGTATTTTTGTTTTGCATTTTGGTCATTTGTAGTTATCTGGGAGTGGCCTGTTTTATTCTTTGTCCCCTCTCATGTATATACAGTTGGCCCTTGGTATCTGCATGGTAGATGTTCAAGTCCCTGAGATAAAATGGTGTTGTATTTGCATATAACCTACAACATCCTCCTGTATACTTTAAATCATCTCTAGGTTACTTAAAATATCTAATACAATGTAATGCTATGTAAATAGTTGTTATACTGTATTGGTTTTTAATTTGTCTTCTTTTTATTGTTGTATTGCTATTTTTTGTTGGTTTTTTTTTCCAATTTTTTTTTCCAATTTTTTTTAACCCAAAGTTGGTTGAATCCACAGATACAGAACCCACGGATAGGGAGGGCCTACTGTATATTTATTAATTGATTTGTAGGAACCATTTATATGGTAAAGGTATTAGCTCCTTGTCTATCATAGTTCTTAAATGCTCATTTGTCTTTTAAAATGATTAGTGGTGTTTCTTTTCCTCCAAATTTTCTAAATAGAAAATACCTTTACACCTAGTGATGGCAAACAAAAGCATCTGATATTAGCGTACACCATATATGCAAAAAGAGCTGGAGGAACAAAAGCCTCAAGGGAAGGTTGCCCTGGGTGATGCTCTTTGTACATTTCTATACATTTCAGATTTACTAAAATAAATAACTTTTTTTTTTTTGAGACAGAGTTTCGCACTGTCACCCCGGCTGTTGTATAGTGGCACCATCTTGGCTCACTGCAGCCTCTGCCTCCTGAGTTCAAGCAATTCTCATGCCTTAGCCACCTGAGTGGCTGGGATCACAGGTATGTGCCACCACACGGGGTTAATTTTTGTATTTTTAGTAGAGACAGGATTTTGCCATGTTGGCCAGGCTAGTCTCAAACTCCTGGCCTCAAGTGATCCACTTGCCCTGACCTCCCAAAGTGTTGGGATTACAGGTGTGAGCCACGGCGCCCAGCCTGAATAAATAACTTTTATAATCTTGAAAAATATTCTAAAGATTTTGTTTTTCTTAAGCGCAGGGAAATTTGTGTAATCTATGTGAGTGGAATGCCAGAAGCAAGAAAGAGAATGAGAGGGAAATACAGTGAGAGGAATGAGAGGTAAAAGGTGAAGTTAAAAAAATAATGAGCAGACCACGCACGGTGGCTCACGCCTGTAATCCCAGCACTTTGGGAGGCCAAGGAGGGCGGATCACGAGGTCAGGAGATTGAGACCATCCTGGTTAACACAGTGAAACCCTGTCTCTACTAAAAATACAAAAAATTAGCTGGGCGTGGTGGCGGATGCCTGTAGTCCCAGCTACTCGGGAGGCTGAGGCAGGAGAATAGCATGAACCTGGGAGGTGGAACTTGCAGTGAGCTGAGATCATGCCACTGCACTCCAGCCTGGGCGACAGAGTGAGACACCATCTCAAAAAATAATAATAATAATAATGGGCAAAACATCATGTTGTATACCATAAGTATATACAATTTTTGTTTGTCAGCTTACATATATTAATTAATTAAATAAATACAAAGAAAATAGGAACCAGACCACTGAGGACTTTGGATTTCATGTTAGGGTTGCAGTCTATAGCCAAAGGCTTTTAGACAGTAAAGTGATGTGATAAGATCCGTATTTCAGAAATCTTTGGTTAAATAGAAAAGAGAAATTAGATTTTGGAATTAAGAAGCCATCTGTGATGGTATCAGTTGTTTATTGCTATAATAACGTCATGTAACAACCACAAAACCTCAGTGGTAAACAGAGTGTTTATTGCTTACATGTCTGGGGTCAACTGGAGGCCAGCTAAACAACCCTGCTCATCTTGGCTAGGCTCATCCACATCTAGGAGTGCTTGTCTATTGACTGATCTAGACTGCCATTTGCTTGTTCCAGACTGTCTTTTTAAAGATGTTTGTATGGCTAATGAAGTTGGAAGATAGAGATGGTATCTCCCTCCAGAGTAAAGGGCAAGCATGCTCACCACCTATTATAAAAAATTTAGATTCCCTAACTTTAGTATTTTTCTCCTTTAATGCAATCCACTGTGTGTGCAGACATTCATCTGAGCACATCCATATCACCATCATCAGACTTGGGGGACACAGGGAACTGATGTAAATGTGCTCATGCTTATACTGCTTGCTGTGTCATGAGTAATGAAATCCTTCGCCTTTGACCAAGAGTCTCATGTTTTCTGTCCACATCCATGAAACTGTGACAAGTCATCTTATTAGCTTGCAAGTCGGGTAAAATCTCAGACCCTTCATAGTTCTTGATGCTGGTCTGCTTCCCCTTCTCAACCATTGGATCTATGAAGACCTTTCATAGCCATGTTCCCAGCACTAGGCACAGAGCTCAGTATATAATTGGCACTTCAGAAATATTTGTCAATGAGGTTGGGTGTGGTGGCTGATGCCTGTAATCCCAGCACTTTGGGAGCCTGAGGAGGGAGGATCACTTGAGGCCAGGAGTTTGAGACCAGCCTGACCAACATGGTGAAACCCCATCCATACTAAAAATACAAAAAATCAGCCAGGTGTGGTGGCAGGCAACTGTAGTCCCAGCTACTCAGGAGGCTGAGGCATGAGAATTGCTGGAAACCAGGAGGTAGAGGTTGTGGTGAGCCAAGACTGTGCCACTGCACTCCAGCCTGGACAATAGAGCAAGACTCTGTCTCAAAAAAGAAAAAAAAAAAAAAAGAAAGAAATAGTTGTCATTGAATAAATTAATTATTAGTTATTTACTTTTCATTTTCAGTAGATAGGCTTGAAAATACCATTTCATTTGACATGGCCATCAATCTCTTGTCATTGTTAGTCTAAGTAAGCTTTCCTCTACTTCCTCAGTACTTGTTAAGATAGTGGTGTCCCAGCACTGGGATACTTGGGTGTATCTTACTTTTTAAAGCACTCTGGGCCGGGCGCGGTGGCTCACGCCTGTAATCCCAGCACTTTGGGAGGCCGAGACGGGCGGATCACAAGGTCAGGAGATCGAGACCACGGTGAAACCCCGTCTCTACTAAAAATACAAAAAATTAGCCGGGCGCGGTGGCGGGCGCCTGTAGTCCCAGCTACTCAGGAGGCTGAGGCAGGAGAATGGCGTGAACCCGGGAGGCGGAGCTTGCAGTGAGCCGAGATCACGCCACTGCACTCCAGCCTGGGCGACAGAGCGAGACTCCGTCTCAAAAAAAAAATCAATATATGGAAAAGCACTCTGGAATAGAGCCCAATACAGGGCTTCCTTATATCCAAAACAGCCATATATTGACTCTTGTGGATATTGTTCCTACTTTGCTGAAATTTATTTATATGTAGGCTTTGATTGCTTTACGAAAATTTGTCTCGTAGACCTTAGAAAAGAAACTTGTAATGCTTCCATGTATACTTGTCGGTTGGATTCCCAGCTGTTTGTCCAACTGAGTGGGTAAGCCCAGAATGAAGATGGGGGAAAATGAAAATAGGGAACCAACTAACTCAAAAGGAGAGAAATGAATAAACGTCAGGACAACTTGTCCATTCAACTGTATTGTGCAAGTTTTCTGCAGCTGTCTCCTCAGCTGCCAAAGTCTGGGTTAAGGTTCAAAGGGAAAGCTCTCCATCAACATATTTTCCAATTAAAAGAAAAGTTAAAATATTTGAAACTCAAATATTTTTATACATGAAAAATCCAGGGGTGAATTTTAATAAAGCCCATGAGCAGAACAGAAGTAATCTGGCTCTGATTTAAACATCATTAATGTTTAAACTGTATTCATTTTAAAACCTCAGCCCTGGCACACTTCAAAAGCCTGTCTTCCTTCTGCTAACTCTGGCAACAATCTCTGGGCTAAACGTGAGTCATAACTTGTGACACTGCAGACAGCATCTGGGAGGTGGGGTGTTTCACTTCTCACTTTGGCTCATGTTTGCTTGTACTGATTGGGAAGTAAGGACATAAGAGGAAAGCAAATGTGGGAATGAGGTTCTCCTAATTTCATTCAAAAGATTCTAAGCTAGGAAATATTTAAAGATTTTAAAAAACAGAACAGATTTTTAAAAATGAAACAGAGCTTCAATAAGTATTAAAATGCAGTAGATACTTAATGCCATAAAACTGTATACTTAAAAATGGTTCAAATGGTAAATTTTGTTATATATATTTTGCCACAATGAAATGCAACAAATTAAAACCTATAAAGTATGTTTAAATGTTTAAATTCATGATGATATTTAAAAACTGGCCACCTTGAAGGATGTCAGGGGACCAATTCATCATCTGAAAACAGATAAAAAAGGGAAAAAAAATGAAACATATATCCTGCTTTTCCTTTAGAAACTGTGCCACTAGGTAACCAAATAGTAGATTGGGGAAGCATCTCTTTATAAAATTACTCAATTATCCCAACTAATAAATGAAATTAAATGATAGAATTAGATTGTAATCATTTTACAACACTCTATGAATTAATTGATCTAGGCAATGAGAATCAACAGCTGCTGAAATCACAAAAGGAGACACAGCCAGACATTACATGTCTCAGAACTCAGCACCACTTATAGTCTTGCAAAAAACATAGAAATTCAGTCTAATTAAACCTCTGGATCCAACTGACAATTTGCAAGAAAGGCAGGGAAGAGAATACATGTTGAAATGCACCATGAGTGTGTCATCAGCAAAATGCAGATTTTAGGAAACTTTAGGTCAAATTGTCTTGTTCTTCAACAAGTAGAGAATAAAGAAAAGAAAGGGTCATAGAGGGCCGGGCACGGTGGCTCACACCTGTAATCCCAGCACTTTGGGAGGCTGAGGCTAGTGGATCACCTGAGATCAGGAGTTCGAGACCAGCCTGACCAATATGGTGAAACCCTGTCTCTACTAAAAATACAAAAATTAGCCGGGTGTGGTGGCATGCACCTGTAGTCCCAGCTACTTGGGAGGCTGAGACAGGAGAATTACTTGAACCAGGGAGGCGGAGGTTGCAGTGAGCTGAGATCGAGCCACTGTACTCCAGCCTGGGTAACAGAGGGAGACCCTGTCTCAAAGGAAAAAAAAGAATAGTCATAGAGGAAAACTGTAGATTAAAAGAGATTTAAAAGATGAATCAAGGCCAGGCACAGTGGTTCATGCCAGTAATCCCAGCACTTTGGAAGGCCAAGATTTGAGACCAGCCTTGACAACATGGCAAAACCCGTCTCTACAAAAAAAAAAAAAAATTAGCCAGGTGTAGTGGTATGCACCTGTAGTCCCAGCTACTTGACTGGGGAGGCTGAGGTGGGAGGATGGCTTGAGCCTGGGAGGCAGAGCGCCACTGCACTCCAGCCTGGGCAACAGAGCCAGACCCCGTCAAAAAAAAAGACAAATCAAACTTTTTAATGAGCATGGCACAACTAGAATGTCTAAGGATACACATTTGGGTGGTAAAGCTGTAGAGAAGAATAAGGAAATGATTGCTATAAAAATCAGGGTAGTGGCCATGGAGAGGCTTCTGGGGTGACTGGCAAAGTACTGCTTCTTGACCTGGATGTTAGTTATGAAGGTGTGGCTTTATAATAATGTACTATTCTGTACATTCGTTTTGTATGCTTTTCTGTGATTTATAATAAAAATAGAGTTCAGTTGGGGCCTCTGGGATGAACTGTAGTCATATGAGTCACCCAGGACTGCTAACTGGACATGAACAGCTGGTCAGAGAGAAGGATGATGAGGGAACTGGTGAGCCCCCAGAGGTTACCTAAGGGCCAGGAATTAGCCCAGCTACATGTGGGTGGGTAAAACCTGAATTGTACCATCAGTTTGTGCCAGGACAGAGTTTTGAATTCCCGGCAGAAATGGATGGGAAAGGGCTCAGAAGTTGTTTTGAGTGTACCACATTTTAGTTCCTGGAGTAGTTTAGTTATTTGGGCATTATAGCTCATGCCAGCCAACTGCCAGCAAAACTTAAGCCTTCAACACTGTGCTGTTTGAGAGCTGTGAGTGAGGAGGCCCTAGCTCCGGAGACCCCATTTCATTACAGATAAATGCTGTAGCATCCTTATCAGCAATTCACAGTGCACTTAAAACTGTATCAAAGGTTGCAGCCAGCTCTCCTTCCACCAGGAAATCTGGAGAAGGTGAAGACATTATTAAATAAATGATGCCAAAAAGCCTGGATGTAAGTCCCCAAGGAGAAGGCAGCATAAAATGTCAGAGTGGGAGAAACTGTGTGGTCTACCAAAGACTATTTAACAACAATCAGATACCAATACACACCTATTAGAATCCTAAAATCCAAAGAAAACTGACAATACCAATTGTGTTGAGAATGAGGAACAACAGTAATTCTCACTCATTGCTGATGGGGATGTAAAAATGGCACAGACACTTTGAAAGACCATTTGGTCTTTCTTACAAAGCTAAACATAGTTTTACCATACGATCCAGCAATTGTGCTCCTAGGTATTTAACCAACTAATTTGAAAGTCATGTCCACACAAAAACCTGCACAACTAATAAATGAAATAAAATGATAGAATTAGATTGTAATCATTTTGCAACACTCTATGAATTCATTGATCTAGGCAATGAGAATCAACAGCTGCTAAAATCACAAAAGGAGACACAACACACAAACACAATGTTTATAGCAGCTTTATTCATAATCACCAAGAACTGGAAACAACCAGGAGGTCTTTTGATAGGTAAATATATAAATCAACTGTGGTACATCCATACAGTGAACATTATTCAATGATAAGAAGAAATTTGCTATCAAGCCATGCAAAAACGTGGGTGAATCTTAAATGCCTGCTGCTAAGTGGAAGCAGCCAGTCTGAAAAGGCTACATACTGTATGATTCCATTTATTATGACATTCTGTAAAAGGCAAAACTAGAGATAACAAACAGATCAGTGGTTGCCAGGGGCCAGGAAGGGGGAGGGTTGAAAAGTGAAGCACAGGGGAATTTGAGGGCAGTGAAAATATTCTGTATGATATTATAATGGGGGATAGATGACAT
Organism: Papio anubis; assembly: GCF_008728515.1. Classification (NCBI taxonomy): domain Eukaryota; kingdom Metazoa; phylum Chordata; class Mammalia; order Primates; family Cercopithecidae; genus Papio; species Papio anubis. The sequence goes on along the minus strand of NC_044996.1, from coordinate 104,539,293 downwards.
TGTGCATTATTTAAAAACCTATAGAACTTTATAGCACAAAGAGTGACAATGTATGCAATTTTTAAAAAGTCATTTAGAAGGTCAGGTGATCACAAGATGGAATACAGAATATGACAAAAGAAAATAGCTGCATTATGAATGTATGAAATCATTTCACTGAAGGGAGTAGGGAGGAAAGGTGCTGACCTATGTAACTTTGGAAATGAGTGGATACTGTAAGACCAGAGACGAAAGGAGCTGTGTATAAACACTATACTCTAGTTGTTAAAGTTGTTTCCCATGGGGGTATGTGTTAACAATTCTAATCCTAGCCAGGCGAGATGGCCCATGACTGTAATCTCAGCAACTCGGGAGGCTGAGGTGGGAGAATTGCTTGCAGCTAGGTTGAGGCTAGGAGTCTGAAACCAGCCTGGGAAAATAGAGAGACTCTGTCTCCACAAAAGATTTAAAAAAGTAGCTGGGTGTGGTGGCATGTGCCTGTAGTACTAGCTAATCAGGAGGGTAAGGCAGGCAGACCTCTTGGGCCTAGGAGTTCAAGGCTTAAGTGAACTATGATCGTACCACTGCCTTCCAGTCTGGGTGACAGAGCAAATCCCTTTCTCTAAAAATAAACAAATAAATAAATAAAAATTCAACATTTGGGGCAACTGTCAACCATTAGAACTGGAATTTATTGCCTACGGAAGGCTAGACCCTTTCAGGAGATCAGGGACAAGCTGGGAATGGTAAAGCTGAAAACCTGTGTATTAGTTCATTCTCACATTGCTATAAAGAAATACCTGAGACTAGGTAATTTATAAAGAAAAGAGGCTTAATTGGCTCATGGTTCTGCAGGCTGTACGGGAAGCATAGCAGCTTCTGCTTCTGGGAAGGACTCAAGAAACTTACAATTATGGTGGAAGGCAAAGGTCTCACACGGCCAGAGCAAGAGGAAGAGAGAGAATGAGGGAGGCGCCACACACCTTTAAACAACCAGATCTCATAAGAACTCTATCACGAGAACAGCACCAAAGGGATGGTGCTAAACCATTCATGAAGAATCCATCCCCGTGATCCAATCACCTTCCACCAGGCCCCACCTCCAACACTGGGGATTACAATTCAACATGAGATTTGGATAGGGACACAGATTCAAAACCACATTATTCTGCCCCTGGCCCCTCCCAAATCTTATGAACCTCTCACATGGAAAAATCCAATTATGCCTTCCCAACAGTTCCCAAAAGTCTTAACTTATTCCAGCATTAACTCAAAAGCCTACAGCCCAAAGTCTCATCAGAGACCAAGAAATTCCTTTCTGCTATGAGCCTATAGAATAAAAAAACAAGTTAATTACTTCCAAGATACAATGGGGGTATAGGCCTTGGGTAAATACTCCCATTCTAAAAGGGATAAATCGGCCAAAAGAAAGGGACTACAGGCCCCACACAAGTCTGAAACCCAGCAGGGCAGCTGTTAAATCTTAACACTTCAAATAATCTCCTTTGACTCCACACCTCACATCCAGGGCACACTTATGCAAGGGGTGGGCTCCCAAAACCTTGGGCAGCTCTGCCCCTGTGGCTTTCCAGGGTTCAGCCCCCACAGCTGCTCTCATGGGCTGGCATTGAGTACCAACGACTTTTCCAGGTGCATGGTGCAAGCTGCCAGTGGATCTACCATTCTGGGGTCTGGAGGATGGTGTCCCTCCTCTTACAGCTCTACTACGAAGTGTCCCAGTGGGGACTTTGTTTGGAGGCTCCAACCCCACATTTCTCCTCAGCACTGCCCTAGTAGCGGTTCTCCATGAGGGCTCTGCCCCTGCAGCAGGCTTCTGTCTGGACATTCAGGTGTTTCAGACATCCTCTGAAATCTAGGCAGAGGCTCCCAAACCTCAACTCTTGCACTTTGGGCATCTGCAGGCTTAACACCATGTAGAAGCCATCAAGGCTTATGGTTTGCACCCTCTGAAGCAGTGGTCCAAGCTGTATCTGGGCCCCTTTGAGCCAAGGCTGGATCTGGAGTGGTTGGGGCACAGGGAGCAGTGTCCCAAGGCTGCGCAGGGTGGCAGGGTCCTGGACCTGGCCCACGAAACCATCCTTCCCTCCTCGGCCTCTGGGCCTGTGAAGGAAGGGGCTGCCAGGAGGGTCTCTGAAATACCTTGGAGGCCTTTTCCCCATTATCTTGGATATTAGCACTTGGCTCCTCTTTACTTATGCAAATTTCTGCAGCTGCCTTGAATTCCTCCCCAGAAAATGGGTTTTTCTTTTCTACTGCATGGCCAGACTGCAAATTTTCCAAACTTTTACACTCTGTTTCCCTTTTAAATATATGTTCCAGTTTCAGGTCATTTCTTGGCTTATGCTTAAGAGCATAGTTGTTAGAAATAGCCAGGCCACATCTTGAATGCTTTGCTGCTTAGAAATTTTTTCTGCCTGATACCCTAAATCATCACTTTCAAGTTCAAAGTTCCACAGATCCCTAAAACAGGGGCACAATGCAGCCAACCTCTTTACTAATGCATAACAAACGTGACTTTTGCTCCAGTTCCAAATAAGTTCCTCATCTCCATCTGAGACCTCCGTAGCCCAGACTTCATTGTCCATATCACTATCAGCATTTTGGTCACAACAATTTAACAAGTCTCTAGGAACTTGTTAAACTTTCCCTCATCTTCCTGTCTTCTTCTGAGCCTTCCACACTCTTCCAACCTCTGCCACTTACCCAATTCCAAAGCTGCTTCCACATTTTCAGATATCTTTATAGCAATGCCCCACTCCTTGGTACCAATTTTCTGTATTAGTCTGTTCTCACACTGCTATAAAAAAATACCTGAGGTTGAGTAATTTATAAAGACAAGAGGTTTAATTGACTCATGGTTCTGCGGGCTGTACAGGAAGCATAGCAGCTTCTGCTTCTGGGGAGGCCTCAGAGAAGGCAAAGGGGGACATCTCACATGGCCAGAGTCGGAGGAAGAGAGAGAGTGAGGGAGTGCCACACACTTTTAGACAACCAGCTCTCATGAGAACTCTATCATAGGAACAGCACCAAAGGGATGGTGCCAAACCATTCATGAAGAATCCATCCCCATGATCCAATCACCTCCCACAAGGCTCCACTTCCAACACTGAGGATTACAATTTGACATGAGATTTGGATGGGGACACAGATTCAAAGTCCAAACCATATCAATAGGATAGGGGTTAAAGGTGGACATGAGGGGACACAGGTAAGTTACCAGGCTGAGTGGGTACAATTGGGAGCCTATGGTGGAAACAGACTGAGGCATCAGTGTGTGAGTGACCAAATCCAGGTGTATTAATCCATTCTCACACTGCTATAAAGAACTACCTGAGACTGGGTAATCTATGAAGAAAAGAGGTTTAACTGACTCACAGTTCTGCAGCCTGTACAGGAAGCATGGCTGGAAGGCCTCAGCGAACTTACAATCATGGCAGAAGGGTGAAGGGAAGCAAGCACGTTTTCACATGGTGGCAGAAGAGAGAGGGCGAAGGGGGACGTGCTGCACACTTTTAAACAACCAGATCTCATGATAACTCACTCACTATCACAGAACAGCAAGTGGGAAATCCACCCCTGTGATCCAATCACGTCACACAAGGTCCCTCTCCCAACATTGGGGATTACAGTTCAACATGAGATTTGGATGGGACACAGAGCATAACCATATCACCAGGCAAGAGAACTGGTGTGTAAGAGGCAGTGAGCCCACAGTGTTGGCAAAGAAACAAGGTAGCAGAAACTAGGAAGCATCCAGAATAGTCTTGGACAAATTGCTATGGAGAGCTTTCTGCTGTGAGGGGACCCTATTGAGGATCCTCCATCCTTATCCCTCAGGATGACTTCTGTTAACAGTGCTCGGTGTGTGCTACAAGCAATTCACAAAATTACGATTATTGAAATGTATAGATTGTGGCACAGATTGCTACTAGTTGCCGGCACTTTTTGTTGTTGTTGTTGTTGTTAGACAGGGTCTCATGGTGTCACCCAGGCTGGAGTGCAGTGGCACAATCACAGCTCACTGCAACCTTGACCTCCCAGGCTCAAGTGATCCTCCCACCTCAGCCTCTCAAGTAGCTAGGACCACAGGTGCATGCCACCACGTCTGGCTAATTTTTGTATTTTTTGTAGAGACGAGGTTTTGCCATGTTGGCCAGGCTGGTCTCGAAACCCTTCTTTATTACTAATGGAAACATTAAATTGTTGAGGGTGGCAATGTGTCCAGCTTTAAAACAATCCTTTTCCAGCTTGCCCTGCAGATATTGGTGGCTAATAAAGTGAAAGCAAAAGTCATTGCCTGAGTCGTCTGAGAAAGCTTTGGAAAAGGAACTGATTAATGTGAGCGATTTCACCTTCTGCCCTTGCCCCTTCTCCTGCCTACAGCCTAGGATGTGGTATAAAATGTCAGTTGCAGCAGTCATCGTGGGCTATAAAGCAACCTTGATGATGGGAGCCTTGCCCTATAGGGGAGCAGAAAGAAATAACCTGGGTCCTAATATATGTAGAGCTGCTATGTCACCACTGGACCTCCAGCCCTGGACTCCTTTCACAGGAAAAAAAAAAAAAAAACTGTCATGTTTAAGCCACTATAATTTGGGTTTCTGTGCCGTGGAACCTAATCCTAACTGATATGGTGACTAAGGGTTATAAAAGAAATATAGGCCGGGCGCGGTGGCTCAAGCCTGTAATCCCAGCACTTTGGGAGGCCGAGGCGGGCGGATCACGAGGTCAGGAGATCGAGACCATCCTGGCTAACATGGTGAAACCCCGTCTCTACTAAAAATACAAAAAACTAGCCGGGCGTGGTGGCGGGCGCCTGTAGTCCCAGCTACTCGGAGGCTGAGGCAGGAGAATGGCCTGAACCTGGGAGGCGGAGCTTGCAGTGAGCCGAGATCGCGCCACTGCACTCCAGCCTGGGTGACACAGCGCGAGACTCCGTCTCAAAAAAAAAAAAAAAAAAAAAAAGAAATATAATATTTGTGGGAAATTTTAAACTTTACGTATGAACTATCCTAATGAAAAACATTGGAAATGTTAGGTTTCCTAAGGTATTGATTAAGCCTGAAATCATTAGCTGATATATACTGAAAAGAGGAAATCACACATCTGAAATCATTACCTGATATATATACTGAAAAGAGGAACTTTAACTCAGCCAATAATTATGTCTTTCAACAAGGGAAATTTCCCTGTGAGCAGGTCTGTGGTGCGAGGTCATCTGCAGCTGAACCTTTGCTGTGCCATGGCTTTGGTGTGGGAGCACACACACAATTTTGAAGAGCTTGGACTTGATGTTGGTTTCCGTGCCTGATGTGCCTGGGCTGTACATTGGAGAACATTAAGTCAGTAAGGATGGTATGTGCTGGAGTCATGTCCTCTGGGGGTAAAAAGCAACGAAAAGGAGAAACAAAAACTAATTTTAAAAAATCAGGCTGGGCGTAGTGGTTCATGCCTGTAATCCCAGCAGCTTGGTAGGCCGAGGCAGGCGGATCACCTGTGGCCAGGAGTTCAAGACCAGCCTGGCCAGCAGGGCAAAACCCCATCTCTACTAAAAATACAAAAATTAGCTGGGCAAAGTGGCACACACCTGTAATCCCAGCTACGCGGGAGTCTGAGGCAAGAGAATTGCTTAAATCTGGGAGTTGGAGGCTGCAGTGAGCCAAGACCACGCCACAGCACTCCAGCTTGGGCAACAGACTGAGACTCTGTCTCGAAAATAAATAAATTAATTAATTAATTAAAAATTGTTCCCTTAGTCTTTGAGACAGAGAGGGAACAGAGTGGAGGGGACAAGGATGCACTTTTCTGAATATACCTTGCTCGAGAGACATAAAACTATTTTCACATAATTATAAAAACAAATTGAGGCCAGGCACAGTGGCTCATGCCTGTAATCCCAGCACTTTGGGAGGCCGAGGTGGGCAGATCACCTGAGTTTGGGAGTTTGGGACTAGCCTGACCGACATGGAGAAACCCCGTCTCTACTAAAAAAAAATACAAAATGAGCCGGGTGTGGTGGTGCATGACTGTAATCCCAGCTACTTGGGAGGCTGAGGCAGGAGAATTGCTTGAACCCAGGGGGCGGAGGTTGCAGTGAGCCGAGATCGTGCCACTGCACTCCAACCTGGGCAACAAGAGAGAAACTCAAAAAAACAAAACAAAACAAAACAACAACAAAAAAAACTTTAAACACATGGTATTCATGGTAAATCTTTTGTAGGATATAGCCTGTGGACAAAAAGATGCACAAAAAATCTTAAACTGTTCGTGATGATTCTATTATTGTTGTCTTGAAACTATTAGTGTGTATTATATGTATATATACTTATAAGCACATATATATAGTAAGATAAATAAGTAACTATGTTAATGCCATTAGGAACTAATATTTTCAGCCTAAGGGAAGAAAGACACAAATATTCAATGAAATATGTAAAAGCCATGTAATCTTAATTTTGAATTGGATATATCAATGTGAATTTATGAATTACTTTTATCTTTCTAAAAAGTACAAACTTTCCAGCTGTGCCCATTGAAAGGCAGTGATCAACCCAGTAGCAATGAGTATACTTAATATGCAGATCGTGGTTTCTCAATGCGTTTACCCATTAAAGGGAACAAGGACTTCTTGGAGAAATAGCTGATTTCAGATCTGGGGCAGGAAATGTACATGATGTACGAGCTGTTGCCATGGAAAACATGGAAGCTATCAAATACTATTGATATCATGTCAAAAGGACACAGTAACCAATTTTTTTTTTTTTTTTTTTTTTTTGAGACGGAGTCTCACGCTGTGTCGCCCAGGCTGGAGTGCAGTGGCACGATCTCGGCTCACTGCAAGCTCCGCCTCCCAGGTTCAGGCCATTCTCCTGCCTCAGCCTCCGAGTAGCTGGTACTACAGGCGCCCGCCACCACGCCCGGCTAGTTTTTTGTATTTTTAGTAGAGACGGGGTTTCACCATGTTAGCCAGGATGGTCTCGATCTCCTGACCTCGTGATCCGCCCGCCTCGGCCTCCCAAAGTGCTGGGATTACAGGCTTGAGCCACCGCGCCCGGCCGATTTTTTTTTTTTTTTTTTTTTTTGAGACAGACTCTACCCTGTCACCCAGGCTAGAGTGCAATGGCGTGATCTCAGCTCACTGCAACCTCTGCCTCCCAGGTTCAAGCAATTCTCCTGCCTCAGCCTCCCAAGTAGCTAGGACTACAGGTGCACACCACCATACCCAGCTAATTTTTGTATTTTTAGTAGAGATGGGGTTTCACCATGTTGGATAGGCTGGTCTTGAACTTCTGACCTCAGGTGATCTGCGCACCTCGGCCTCCCAAAGTGCTGGGATTACAGGCGTGAGCCACTGTGCTGTGCCTGGCCACAGTAACCAATTTTAATAGGGTCTACTTGCTAAAGATGGAACAAGTTGAACATCAAAAGGAGTAAAAAAATTTTTTTTGAGACGGAGTCTCGCTCTGTCACCCAGGCTGAGTGCAGTGGTGTGATCTCGGCTCACTGCAAGCTCCACCTCCCAGGTTCACACCATTCTCCTGCCTCAGCCTCCCGAGTAACTGGGACTACAGGCGCCCGCCACCATGCCCGGTTAATTTTTTGTATTTTTAGTAGAGACGGGGCTTCACCGTGTTAGCCAGGATGGTCTCAATCTCCTGACCTTGTGATCTGCCTGCCTTGGCCTCCCAAAGTGCTGAGATTACAGGCGTGAGCCACCGCGTCTGGCCAAAAGGAGTACAATTTTAAGGTCAGGAACGAAACAAGGATGTCTGCTCTCACAACTTCTATTCAACATTGTACTCTTAAGTTCTAGCCAGGGCAATTAGGCAAGAAAAAGAAATAAAAGAAATCCATATGGGAAAGGAAGAAATAAAAATTATTTCTATTTGCAGATGACATAATCTTGTAAGTAAAAAGTCCTCAGGAATCCACTAAAAACTATTAGAACTAGTAAACACTTCTACCCCTTAGCTTAAAAAGATAAAAAGAGAAATTAACATAAAAATTTTTAAAAAGAGCTAGTAAACAAGTTCAGCCAGGTTGCAGAATACAAGACCAATATACAAAAATGAACTGCATTTCTATACACTAGCAATAAAATCTAAAAATAAAATAAAAAATTCCACTTAGCATTAAGAAAATACTTAGGAATACATTTAACAAGAGGAATGCAAAACTTGTATGCTGAAAATTACAGAACATTTTTGAAAGAAATTAAAGATCTAAATAAATGGAAACTTATCATATATTCATGGGTCAGAAGACCTGATACTGTTAAGATAGCAATACTCCCCAAAGTGATTTACAGATTCAGTGCAATGCCTGTCAAAATCCCAGCTTGCTTTTTTGTAGTAATTGACAAGCTGATCCTAAAATTCATTTGGAAATGCAGGAGACTCACAAGAGCCAAAGCAATCTTGAAAAAGAAGAACAAAGTTGGAAGACTCACATTTCCTGATTTCAGAACTTACCATAAAGGTACAGTAATCAAGACCATGTGGTACTGGGATAAAGACAGACATATAGACCAATGAAATAGAATTAAGAGTCCAGAAATAAACCCATTCATTTATGGTCAAACGATTTTCAACAAGAGTGCTAAGACCATTTAGTGATGAAAGAATAGTCTTTTCAACAAGTGGTTCTGGGACAACTAGATATTCAATGACAAAAAGAATGAAGTTTGACCCTTACCTCACAACATACACAAAAATTAATTTAAATGAATCGAAGATCAAATGTAAGAATTATTGCTATAAAACTCTTAGAAGAAAATGATAGGAGTAAATATTCATGGACTTGGGTTAAGCAATGAATTCTTAGGTATAACACCAAAAGCACAAGCAGCAGAAGAAAAAAATACATAAATTAAATTACATCAAAATTTAAAACTTTTGTCCAGGCTCGGTGGCTCACGCCTGTAATCCCAGCACTTTGGGAGGCCAAGGCGGGCAGACGACGAGGTCAGGAGTTCGAGACCATTCTGGCTAGCATGGTGCAACCCCGTCTGTACTAAAAATACAAAAAAATTGGCCAGGCGTGGTGGCAGGTGCCTGTGGTCCCAGCTGCTCTGGAGGCTGAGGCAGGAGAATGGCGTGAACCCAGGAGGCAGAGGTTGTAGTGAGCTGAGATCGTGCCACTGCACTACAGCCTGGGCGACAGAGCGAGACTCTGTCTCAAAAAAATAAAAATAAAAATAAAAATAAAAATAAAATAAAATAATTAAAACTTTTCTGCTACAAGCAGTACCGTCAAGAAAATGAGAAGACAACCAAAAATGGGAGAAAATAATTGTGATTCATATATTTAAGAAGGGATGTATATCCAGAATATGTTTAAAAAACAAACAAACAAAAAACAAACTTGTGGCTCATACCTGTAATGACAAAACTTTGGGAGGCCGAGGCGGGTGGATTGCTTGAGGCCAGGAATTCAAGAACAGCCTGGGCAACATGGCAAAACCCTGTCTCAATAATAATAATAATAATAATTCGCTGGGCATGGTGGCACATGCCTGTAGTTCCAGCTACTCAGGAGGCTGAGGTGGGAGGATTGCTTGGGCCTGAAAGATCGAGGCGGCAGTGAGCTGAGATCACACCACTGTACTCCAGCCTGGGTGACAGAACAAGATACTGTCTCAAAAAACAAAAAACAAAACAAAAAAACCCTCTTATAATTCAATAATAAAAAGGCAAATAACCTAATTTTTAAATGGGCAAAGGATATGAATAGACTTTTCTCCAAAGATGTACAAATGCCAATAAGAACCTGAAAGGATGCTCGATTTCATTAGTTACTAGGGAAACGCAAATCAAAACCACAATGAGATACCTCTTTTCACCCAGTAGTATGGCTACAATCAAAAAGACACATAATGTGGCCAGGTGCGGTGGCTCACACCTGTAATCAATCCCTGCACCTTGGGAGGCCAAGGTGGGCAGATCACCTGAGGTCAGGAGTTTGAGACCAACCTGTCCAACATGGCAAAACCCCGTCTGTACTAAAAATTACAAAAATTAGCTGGGTGTGGTGGCACATGCCTGTACTCCCAGCTACTTGGGAGGCTGAGGCAGGAGAATTGCTTGAACCCGGGAGACAGAGGTTGCAGTGAACCAAGATCGTGCCGCTGCACTCCAGCCTGGGCAATGGAGCGAGACTCCGTCCCCCCCCAAAAAAATTACACATAATGTGAAGAAATTGTAATCCTCATACATTGCTGGTGGGAATGTAAAATGTTGCAGCAGCTTTGGAAAACAGTTTAGCAGTTCCTCAGAATATTAAACATAAAGTTACCATATGACCCAGCAATTCCACTCCGAGGCATATACACAAGATAAATGAAAACATGCCCACACAAAAACTTGCACACAAATGCTCATTGCAGCATTATTCATAATAGCCAAAACGTGGAAACAGCACTGTAATTAGTTTCCTAGGGCTGCGGTACCAAATTGCTACAAACTGGATGGCTTAAAACAAGAGAAATTTGGCCAGGTGTGGTAGCTCACACCTGTAATCCCAGCACGTTGGGAGGCTGAGGTGGGCGGATCACCTGAGTCAGGAGTTTGAGACCAGCCTGGCCAACATGGCGAAACCCCGTCTCTACTAAAAATACAAAAATTAGCCTGGCGTGGTGGCGCCTGCCTGTAATCCCAGCTACTTGAGGGGCTGAGGCGGGAGAACTGCTTGAACTGGGAGGCAGAGGTTGCAGTGAGCTGAGATCCCACTACTGCACTCCAGCCTGGGCGACAGAGCAAGACTCCATCTCAAAAAACAAAAAACAAACAAACATACAAACAAAAAAGAAAGAGAGAGAGATTTATTCCCTCCTAGTTCTGGAGGCTAGAAGTCTGAAATCCAAATGTTGGTAAGGCCACTCTCCCTCTCAGCATTCTAGGAAAGAATCATTCCTTGCCTCTCCTAGCTTCCAGCAGCTCCAGATGTTCCCTTGGCTTGTTGTGACTGCATCATTCCAATCCCTGCCTCCCTCTCTATATGACGTTCTTCTCCCTCTCCCTCTGTTTCTCCTGCGTATGTCTCTTATAAGGGCATTCGTCACTGGATTTAGGGCCCATCTGTATAATACAGGGTGATCTCATCTTGAGATCCTTAACTTAATTACAACTGCAATGAATCTTTTTCCAAATGAAGTCACGTTCACAGGTTCCAGGAGTTAAGAGATAGACACATCTTTTTGGAGGCCACCATTCAACCCACTACAAACCCAAATGTCCAGCAACCAATGAATGAATAAACCAAATGTGGTTCATCCTTATAATGAAATATTATCTGGCAGTAAAAAGGAATGAATATACTGATGAAGCAGGAGAATAGGGTCTGGAAGCAGGGAACCTAAGGCTGTTTCACGCCAACTTCCTAGAACTAAATTGAAAGGAAAACCCTAACTTTCCACGCCTAAGTAACAAAAGGACCAGAAGCTACTCCCTTTGACCTTTTCTGCCTGGCAGATGGGAAGTTGGCTGTCTGCAACAAATCAGACTGATTATGGGTCAAGTCTTTGTTTGCAACTTTGTAACTTCACCCTAGCCTCTGATTGGTTGCTTTTTGGAACCAATCAGATGTTTACACAGGAGTGTGACCTTTGTAACTTCACTTCAGCCTCTGGTTGGCTACTTTCTGCAACCAATCACACTGACTGCAGGCTACCACTTCAGTTACATGAGGTGAGCATGAAGTGGCCAATGGGAAACTTCTAGGAGGTATTTGAACCCTAGAAGATTCTGTATCTGGGCCCTTGAGCTGCTGCTTGGGTCTGCTCCCACACTGTGAAGTGTACTTCCGTTCTCAATAAATCCCTGGTTTCTTTCTTTTGTGTCGCTTCATTCTTTCTTTGCTTTGCTGGGCGTTTTTTCCAATTCTTTGTTCGAAACTCCAAGAACCTGGACAACTTGCAGTCACGACCCTTTACTGGTGATATATGCGACAACATGGATGAGCCTTGAAAACATTATATTAAGACAAAGAAGCCAGACAAAGGCCACATGATATGTAATTCTATGTATGTGAAATATCCAGAATAGGCAAATCCATAGATATAGGAAGTAAATCAATGGTTGCCTAGGGTTGCAGGGGGTGTTAGAGGGAAGGGGGAGTGACTGCTAATGGATATAGAATTTCTTCTTCTGTTTTTTAAATTTTTTTATTTTTAGATCTTCTTGGATACCAAGGATATAGGGTCTCTTTCTGGCATGACGAAAATGTTCTAAAATTCAATTATGGTCATAGTTGTGCAACTCTGTAAATATACTAAAAACCATTGACTTACGCGCTTTTTTTTTAGATGGAGTCCCACTCTGTTGCCCAGGCTGGACTGAAGTGGCTTGATCTCGACTCACTGCAACCTCCACCTCAGAGGTTCAAGCAATTCTCCCACCTCAGACTCCCCAGTAGCTGGGATTACAGGCGTGTACTACCACGCCTGGTTAATTTTTGTATTTTCAGTAGAGACAGAGTTTCACCATGTTAGTTGGGCTGGTCTCTAACTCCTGACCTCAAGTGGTCCACCTGCCTTGGCCTCCCAAAGTGCTTGAATTACAGGTGTGAGCTACCACGCCTGGCTGGACTTGTGCACTTTAAATGGATGAATTGTGTGATATGTGAATCGTGTCTTCATGAAACTGTTATAAAATGAGGAATTTAAAAATGAAAAATGAATGTAATGAATTGAAATACATCAAATATACTAAAATCCATGGGCTCATAGTGATTTTTTTAAAAGCTCTTTGGTCATATTTAGACAATACTAGGGAACCAACTGATTTTTATGAAAACTGATTAATGGGGCTGGGTGTGGTGGCTCACACTTGTAATCCCAGCACTTTGGGAGGCCAAGGCAGGCGGATCACCTGAGGATAGGAGTTTGAGACCAGCCTGGCCAACATGGCAAAACCCCGTCTCTACTAAAAATACAAAAATTAGCCGGGCGTGGTGGTGTGCGTCTATAATCCCAGCTATTCAGGAGGCTGAGGCAGGAGAATCGCTTGAACCTGGGAGGCAGAGGTTGCAGTGACCCGAGATGGCGCCATTGCACTCCAGCCTGGGCTATAAGAGCGAAACTCTGTCTCAGAAAAAAAAAAGAAAACTGATGAATAAAGGTAAGCAATCAAGCACCTTTTTCTGTCATTCCTATATGAACTGTACTTGGGAGTATTCAAATAGTTAATCAGAGGAAATTCTTTATTATGGAAAAATTCTGGTTAATGAAGGCAGAAGAAATCACAGAACTAGAATCTCACAAATTTGCAAGCCCTAATGACATAATGGATCTAGGCAATGCTTTCCATTATATGAAAGGTTTGTGGGTTGAAGGGAACATTGAAAGGGGGGCTAACAACACTGGAACTCAATGATTAATGTTAACATCATTAAAAATGGGACAGCATGGGCCTCCTGACGTGACGCAATGGAAAGTACACAGTACCAACTACAAAGTATTCTTGCTAAATAAATCAAACCTGACTTGGATCAAGGCTCTAAATCTAACTACCAACTTATAGAAAATACAGCGTTTAAAGGAATACATTAGGTGACACTAGAGAGATTGATGAAATCAGCAAAATACTGACGGTTGGAAAATTTTCCAGGGCAAATGCCCCAATTTTTTCAGCAAACAAATGGCAAGAATACAAGAAGGAAGGGGTAACTTATCAAATAGATGTAGGAGACACACACATTTATGCCTAGTGTTCCATTATTGGAACACTAAGCATGTGGGAGTCATTTATGTCCTACTGCTCAAGGTCATCACCAAGGTCTGATTTTTAAATTCAAAAAAATTGCAACCTCAGGCATAAATGGGTTAACCATATGCAGTGAGGGACCTTGTCTAGTTTCTGGTTTGAAGAAACCTACTATAAAAATATATCTTGGGGGGCTGGGCGCAGTGGCTCATGCCTGTAATCCCAGCACTTTGGGAGGCCAAGGTGTGTGGATCACTTGAGGTCAGGAGTTTGAGACCAGCCTGGCCAACATGGTGAAACCCTGTCTCTACTGAAAATACAAAGACTAGCCGGGAGTGGTGGCACACGCCTGTAGTCCCAGTTATTTGGGAGGCTGAGGCAGGAGAATAGCTTGAACCTGGGAGATTGCAGTGAACAGAGATTGCACCACTGCAATCCTGACTGGGCAACAGAGTGAGACTCCATCTCTCTCTTTCTTTATATATATATAATCATACATATTACATATGATAATATATCATTATTATATAATGTATCATATTATATGATACATATATAAGATATTATACAATATATATTATATATCATATTATATAATACATATCATATATGATATGATATGTTATATATTATATATATTTTTGGACACGATATGACTGATATTAAAAAATTGTCAATATTCTTTAGTTGTGATCATGGTAATGTTTAATAAGAGTTTTTATCTTTTAGAGATACAAAAATATTTGCAGATGAAAAGATATACTGTCTGGGATTTGCTTTAAGATAATCTCTCAGTAGGGATGGCAAAAAAAATTTCTTACGATAATCTCAGTGGGGTGGGAGAAGTAGTTGGGAATATAGATGAAACAAGATTGGCCATGTGTTCGTAATTGTTGAAACCAGGTGATAGATGGTTCGTATACTGTACTACTAGTATATATGTTTGGAAATGTTCCAGAGTAAAAGTTTTTTAAAAGGTTCCTTGGAATATTGAATTGAGCCCTAAGAATGCTTTTCCACATATATCAATATGTTTTTGCCTGGTAGAGTGTATGGGAATTCTTTGTTGACTAACCTTACTAAAGCAGATTATTTGGAGGGCAGAGGGACATACTGGAAAGGCTTTGAAATCGGGCCTGGATTTGAGATCTAGCACCACTCTTCACTCACCTTGTCAGATATTTAGACTTTCTGAAGCTCAGTTTCCTCAGCAGTCAAACAGGCATAGTAATAATAGTTGCTATCTCCTAGGATTGTTTGAGGAATTAAATAAGATACAGAATACAAAGCTGGTGGCACTGTGCCTGGCAGTGCTCTATAAATATTCGGGGCCAATAATATATCATTGTTTCAGTTACCTGTTGTGGGTTGACTTGGCTCAGCTGGGAGGTTCTTCTACTCTATCTGCTGTCAGCTAGGGTTACAGTCATTTGATGATTAAGTTGGGCTGCAATGACCAAAATGGCTCACGCATGTGACAAGCAATTGATGCTTTTGGCTGGGAGCTCAGCTAGGGCTGTTGTCCTTAGCACCTACACATGGCCTCTCTGCAACACTTGGCCTTCTCATCACATGGCAGCAGGTTCCAAAAGGGAGTGCCCCAAGAGCAAATGCGCCAAAAGTGAGGAAGTGGAAGCTGCCAGTCCTCAGCACCTGGACCAGCACAGTGTCATTTCTGCCACATTCTATTGGTTGAAGAGTCACGAGACCTGCCCAGATACAATGGGGAGAGAAATAAACTCCACCTCCTAACGGGGAGAGGGACAAAGAATCTGTAGCCATCTTTAATCCACTACATAGTGTATTCCTGTTTCCCTAGTACTTGATCCATTGATAAAGATATTGATTTCAAAGAAACACACCAAAAAACTACTCAATATATGTTTCTGGAAGGTGCTTGCTAAACACCATTTTTCCTGCTGATATTCTTCCTGCTGCTCAGCTGACTAAGCCAGGGCCTGGGGGCGGAGGGATTGGGAATAGTCACTAGCTTTCCCACCCCTGAGGCTGGATGGGAGAAAAAACCAGGGCAGGACTAAGTCTTCACTGCAGAAACACCTTGGCATAAGTCAGTGGTTCTCAAAAGTAATTTATGAGATCAAATTAGGTCATCTATTTTTAATTATTGTGGTTATTAATTTGAAAACTTGTAATTCAATACTGTTCTCACATGCAATAATTCTTGAGACTTGAGGAACTGTTAGCGTTCTCTTCCAAAGTATTATTTCCTTAATTCTTTACTTTTAAGGCACAGGGGCTTTCCAAATATTTCCTTCTCTAACTCTTTAACCAACAATTGCTGACTCTCACATTTTCTCTGACATTATCTAAAACCACAGTCCAAGAGGAGTTTTTTTTTGTTGTTTTTTGTTTTTTTAATGTACATTATACAAACACGAAGTCCTCTATTTTGGGTCAGAAACATTTCCTAGAGCTAAAAAATGCAGTTAGTGGCAAGCTTGGGCAATGTCTAATTACAGCATTTACAGTAAACAAATTATTGATAAAGACACCCAGACACCTCTATAAACAAGGAAGTACAGAACCAGCCATGCTGAACACTGTGTTTATTTTCCACTGAAAGAGGATGCACACTGCTAATCACAGGCATGCCACAGTTTAATTTCCACACAACAAGACCTTTTTTTGGTTTTCTATTTTAAAAAAACAAACATGATGGCAATCAGGTTTTGTTCACTGAATTTATTTCTGTAGAATTCTCAAATGCTGTTAATTTTAATACAGGTTATATTTTTAAAAGCCTTTTTAAAAAAGCCTTCGGTGCTTCTAACCTTGGATTAATTTTGCTGTTGAGAAGATCTCAGCTAACAGGTGTGATATAAATGCACAGAGAAGGAAATAAACACCGGGTCTTAGACCGTGACCTGAAAGTTATGTCAGAAGAGCTAGGCATTCTATTCACTTGGCCACAAAGCAAATACCATGGCGGACGAAGGGAGGGAGGAAGAGGGCAGAAGGAATGGACACATATTTCTAGCTCTTTCTGAACTTCTGAGTGCATAGGGCATACAGCCTTTAGAGGCCCAGGATCATCGTGGTGATGAAAGGAATAGTTGAAAACATTTCCTTAGAAATGAATTGTCCTTGTCTAAGTTAAGACCCTTACTCATATACTTGAGAAGATTTCAGACTTGTTTGAGACTCTGACTTACTTGAGCCCTTTCTGACTTGTTTCAGACCCCTTCTGGTGAATTAGATACACTTTCTGATGTGGAAGGGACTCTTCCTAACTTATTTAAGACCCTTTCTGACACGTTTGAGCCCATTCCTAACTTACTTCAGACCCATCTTTCATATGAGACTCTTCCTGACATATTTGAGACAGTTTCTGACTTGATTGAGATACTTCCTGATATATTTGAGACATTTCCTGACTGGTTTGAGACTTCCTAATTATTTAAGACTCTTCCTGACCTATTTGTGCCTCTTCCTGCCTTGTTTGGAACCCTTCCGGACATGTTTGAGATCCTCCCTGATGTATTTGAGACTAGTCCTGAGGACTTTGACACACTTCCTGAGACAGTTCCCAATGATTTGTTTGCAATGATGCCTGACATTTGAGACAGTTCCCAATATTTTTGAGATTTGTTCTGCCTGAGATCCTTCCATACATATTTCCAATTCTGTCGGACAACTTGGAGACACATCCTGACTTGTTTGAGACTCTTCCAGACTTGTTTGAGACCTTTCTTGGCATGTTTAAGACCATTCCTGGTGTCTTGAGACTATTTCCATGTGTTTGACACGCTTACATATTTAAAATTCTTCTGAACCAGATGCAGTGGCTGACACCCCAGCACTTTGGAAGGCCAAGGCAAGAGGATTGCTTGACGCCAGGAGTTTGAGACCAGCCTGGCAACATAGTGAGACCCACAAAAAATAAAATAAAATGTTAGCCAGGCATAGTGACATGTGTCTGTAAGTCCAAGCCACTTGGGAGGGTGAGATGAGAGGATCACTTGAGCCCAAGAAGTCAAGACTGCAGTGAGCCATAATCATGCCACTGCACTCCAATCTGGGCAACAGAGCAAGACTCTGTCTCAAAAAAATAGAAAATAAAACTCTTCTGGACTACGTTAACCACTTCCTAATTTGTCTGTGATGACTCCTGACATGTTTGAGACCACACCTGACATATTTCAGATCCTTCCTGACATGTTTAAGACCCTTCATGACTTTTTCTACAGTCTTGCTAACTGTGTGAGAAACTTCTTGACATGTTTGAGACCTTTCCTAGGTTGTTTGAGACCCTGCTTGATCTATTTGTGAAATGTCCCAATGTACTTAAGACTCTCCAGTCAGGTTTCAAACCCCTCATGACTTGCAGAAGATGATTCTGACATGTTAGAGAACTTTGTTGACTACTTGAGACTCTTCCTCTCTGTGACCCTTCCAAAAGTATTTGAGACCCTTCTTGACTCGGTGAGACTCTTCCTGACAAAGACCCTTCCTGAGATAACAAAAACTAACTGACGACTATGATATCCTTCCTGCCATGTTTGAGACAATGTCTGGCTAGTTTGAGACACTTCCTAACATATCTGACCCCTTCCTGCCTTGGTTGAGACCATTTGTGATTGTTTGATTCACTTCATGACATGTTTGAGACACTTCTTAGGGTGTTAGAAATATTGACTGATACAGTTAATCCCTCACTATATGTTTAAAACCCTTTCTGATGAATCTGAGACTCTTCCTGTATTATTATTATTTGAGACAGGGTCTTGCTCTGTCACCCAGGCTGGAGAGCAGTGGCGTGATCACAGCTCACTGCAATCTTGGCCTCCTGGGCTCAAGTGATCCTCGCACCTCAGCCTCCCAAGTAGCTGGGACTACAGGCATGTGCCATCACGCCAGGCTAATTTTCGGTAGAGATGGGATTTTGCCATGTTGCCCAGGCTGGCCTCAAACTCCTGGGCTCAAGGGATTTACCCACCTCAGCCTCCCAAAGTGCTGGGATTACAGGCGTGAGCCACTGGGCCCAGCCTCCTCCTGTATTATTGAGACCCTTCCTGATATATTTGAAACTTGTACTGATGACTTTGACACTTTTTCTGACTCGTTTGAGACCATACCTGAAGTATCTGAGACTCTTTCAGAGCCTTACTCTATTAGTCCATTCTCATGCTGCTAATAAAGAATACATACCCGAGACTGGGTAATTTATAAAGGAAAGAGGTTTAATCGACTTACAGTTCCGCATAGCTGGGGAAGCCTCAGGAAACTTACAATCTTGGCAGAAGGGGAAGCAAACACATCCTTCTTCACATGGTGGCAGCAAGGACAAGTGCTGAGCAAAGTAGGGGAAAAGCCCCTTATAAAACCATCAGAGCTCACGAAAACTCACTATCATGAGAAGAGCATGGAAGTAACCATCCCTGTGATTCAATTATCTCCCACTGGGTCCCTCCCATGAAACATGGGGATTATGAGAACTACAATTCATGATGAGATTTGGGTGGGACACAGCCAAACCATATCACTTACTGACATATCTAAAAGGCCTTCTGGGCTGAGTGTGGTGGCTCACGCCTATAATCCTAACACTCTGGGAGGCCGAGGCGAAAGGATAGCTTGAGCTCAGGAGTTCGAGACCAGTCTGGGCAACATGACAAAACCCCATCTCTACTAAACATACAAAAATTAGCTGGGCGTGGTGGAACATGCCTGTGGTCCCAGCTACTCAGGAGGCTGAGTTGGGAGGATTGCTTGAACCTGGGAGGCAGAAGCTGCAGTGAGTCAAGATCCCTTCTTCATTCTTTTGAGATGCTCCCTGATGTATTTGAGACCTTTGCTGAATGTTTAAGACTCTTCCTGTTGACTTTGAGATACATCCTGACAAATGTGAGACCCTTCCCTACTTGCTCAAGATTCTTCCTGATACATTTGAAAACTTTTCTGACTTGTTTGAAACTCTTCCTGAGCTATCTGAAATCCTTCTGACATATCTGAGACCATTCTTGAGGGATCTGAGAGTCTTCCTGACTTTAAGACCTTTACTGAAGTCTTTAAAACTCTTCCTAGCTACATTCATATACTGCAGAAAGCAACCAATCTGAGGCTAAAGTGAAGTTACAATTTGTTTTCAAATTTCCTATGCAAACAAAGACTTGGCCCACAATCCATCTGATTGGTTGCAGAAAGCAACTAATCAGAGGTACTTTCAATTTTCCATCTGCCATGCAGAAAAGGGGGGGTTTGCAAAGGGAGTAGCCTCTGGTCTTTTTGTTACTTAGGTGTGGAAAGTTGGGATTTTCCTTTCAATTTAGCTCTAGGAAGTCAGCATAAATCGGCCTTAGGTTCCCTGCCTCCAGATCCTATTCTCCTGCTTCATGAGACCTTTTCTGGCTTTTTTGAGTCCCTTCCTGACTTTCTTGAGACCCTTCCTGACATGTTTGAGACTCTCTCAGATGTATTCAAGACCCCTCCATCTTTCTGAGACACCATACAGAATTATTTACACATCAAACTTACTACTTCGAGAAACCCCTGACTTGTTTGAGATGTTTCCTGATGTGTTTGAGAACTTTCCTCTATGTTCTAGACAGTTCCTGAGAAGTTTTAGACACTTTCTCTCATGTCACTTACTGTCAAATACTCATTTTGACTTTTTTTTTTTAAAACAGAGTCTCACTCTGTTCCCAAGGCTAGAGTGCAGTGGTGTGATCTCGGCTCACTGCAACCTCCGCCTCCCCGGGTTCAAGTGATTCTCTTGCCTCAGCCTCCCAAGTAGCTGGGATTACAGGCATGCACCAGCATGCCTAACTAATTTTTATATTTTTAGTAGAGAAGGGGTTTCACTATGTTGGCCAGGCTGGTCTCAAACTCCCTACCTCAGGTGATGGACCCACCTCGGCCTCCCAAAGTGCTGGGACTACAGGCATGAGCCATCGCACCTGGCCCACATATCTTTTAGATATAACAATTTATTTTGCTTGGGACACCCAAAGAACTTCTGGATCATAGATAATTCTATTTTTAGTTCTTGAGAAATCACTATACTGCTTTCCATAGAGGATGTACTAATTTACATTCCCACCAACATGGTAGCTGTTCCCTTTTCTCCACATTCTTGCCAGTGTCTATTTTTTGTCTTTTTTTTTTTTCTTTTTTGAGATGGGGTCTTGTTCTGTTGCTAAGGCTGGAGTGCAGTGGCATGATCAAAGCTCACTACAGCCTACCTTCTGTACTCAAGCCATCCTCCCATCTCAGCCTCCCGAGTAGCTGGGACTACAGGCATGCACCATCACGCTCTGCAAATTTTAAAAATTTTTTGTAGAGACGAGGTCTCCCTATGTTGCCCAGGCTTGTCTCAAACTCCTGGCTTCAAAGAATCCTCTCACCTAAGCCTCCCAAAGTCTTAGGATTACAAGCGGGAGCCATTGTGCCCAGCGATTTTTTTTTTTTGAGACTGAGTCTTGCTCTGTCACCCAGGCTGGAGTGCAGTGGCGTGATCTTGGCTCACTGCAACCTCCGCCTCCCAGGTTCAAGCAATTCTCCTGCCTCAGCCTCTTGAGTAGCCAGGACTACAGGCATGCACCACCATGCCCGGCTAATTTTTTTTTTTTTTTTTTTCTGGACAGAGTCTTGCTCTGTCACCAGGCTGGCGTGCAGTGGCGCAATCTTGGCTCACTGCAACCTCCACCTCCCGGGTTCAAGCCATTCTCCTGGCTCCAGCCTCGGTAGCTGGGATTACAGGCACCCACCATCACGCCCAGCTAATTTTTGTATTTTTAGTAGAAAAGGGGTTTCACCATGTTGGCCAGGATGGTCTCGATCTCCTGACCTCGTGATCCGCCCACGTTGGCCTCCCAAAGTGCTGGGATTATAGGCATGAGCCACCGCACCCAGCCCCGGCTAAATTTTTTTGTATTTGTAGTAGAGACAGGGTTTCACCACTTTGGTCAGGCTAGTCTCGAACTCCTAACCTCAAATGATTTTCCTGCCACAGCTTCCCAAAGTGCTGGGATTACAGGCGTGAACCACCATGCCCAGCCATTACCTGCCACTTTCAAGATTTTCTTCTTGTCTTTGGTTTTCAGCATTCTTGCTGTGATGTATCTGTTTGTGAATCACTTTGCATTCATCCTATTTGGAATTCACTGAGTTTCCTATATGGTTTTCATCAAATTTAGGAATTTTTCAGCCATTACTTTTTGGAATATTTTTTCTGCTCTTTTATCTCTCTCCTCTCCTTCTTATATTCCCATTATATTGGCTCAATGTGCTTAATGGTGGACCACATTTCTGAGGCTCTGTTTTTCTTCATTCTGTTTTCTCTTTGTTCTTCAGACTGCATAATCTCCGTTGATCCATCTTCAAGTTAACTGATTATTTCTTCTCTCAGTTCAAATCTACTGAGCTCCTCTAGTAAATTTTTCATTTCAACTGTAGTTTTCAACTATGGAATTTCCATTTTGTTCTTTTTCATAACTTCTATTTCTTTACTGATATTTCTTATTTGATGGGACACTGTCATCATACCTTCCTTTTCTTCTTTAAGCATGATTTCCTTTAACTCTTTGACTATATTTGTAATGGCTACCATGTAGTTTTTTCCCATTAAACCTTACATCTGGTTGTTCTCACAGACAGCTTGTTTCCTTTTTTTTTCTGGTGTATGAATCACATTTTTCTGTTTCTTTGTATGTCTTATAATTTTCTTTGTTGAAAACTGGACATTTTATATATCATAGCAATACTAGGTACTAGTCCCCTTGCCCCAGGGCTTGTTACTGTCATTTGCTTGTTTATTTGCTTAGTGACTGACTGGATTATTTTAGTGAAGTCCATTTCCTCTGCAACATGAAGTCTCTGATGTCATTCTTCAGAGAGCAAAGTCTTGGGCATAAGCAGTCACCCTGGGATGAAAGTGGTTTTAGTAGGGCTCTCTTTATGCTGTCCCTGATCACACTCAGCTGTTAAACTCCACTAATTACTGGCTGATTGCTCTATTCTTTTCAACAACGCCGTGGGGTATAAATTGTTCCACAGACTGATCCCGTTAAATTCAGGCTCCTTTGCAATGATAGTTTTTGAGGTCAGTGTTTGAAGTTTGTTTTGACTCTAGTAGGCCTACTTTTAGCTGTCACTTACTCTGGTTCTCTCTGGTAAACTAGGTGGCCTATGGTTTATTTATTTCATTTATTTAATCAATGTATTTATTTAGAGACAGAGTCTCACAATGTGTTCCAAGCTGGAGTGCAGTGGCACAATCTCAGCTCACTGCAACTTCTGCCTCCTGGGCTTAAGCAGTCCTCCCACTTCAGCCTCCTGAGTAGCTGAGGCAGTAGGTGTACACCACCATGCCCGGCTAATTTTTGTATTTTTTGTAGAAACAGGATTTCACCATGTTGCCCAGGCTGGTTTTGAACTTCTGAGCTCAAGCAATCCTCCCACCTTCGCCTCCCAAAGTGCTGGGATTATAGACATGAGCCACTGCACCTGGCCTTATCAGTCTCCTCTTTTTTTTTTTTTTTTTTGAGACGGAGTCTCGCGCTGTGTCACCCAGGCTGGAGTGCAGTGGCGCGATCTCGGCTCACTGCAAGCTCCGCCTCCCAGGTTCACGCCATTCTCCTGCCTCAGCCTCCAAGTAGCTGGGACTACAGGCGCCCGCCACCTCGCCCGGCTAGTTTTTTGTATTTTTAGTAGAGACGGGGTTTCACCATGTTAGCCAGGATGGTCTCGATCTCCTGACCTCGTGATCCACCCGCCTCGGCCTCCCAAAGTGCTGGGATTACAGGCTTGAGCCACCGCGCCCGGCCTATCAGTCTCCTCTTAATCGCATTCCACTAAAACCTCCATTGTTTTTGAGAGCTTCCTTAGCCTTTAACGTCCCCACACTATGTTTCAAATAAAGGTAGTTCCTTTGGGAAGAGCTTCAGAACCCTCTGTTTTATGGCATGCCTGTCCCTCTGTCAGAGGCATGTGAACCAGAGCAACTCTATCTTGAGTGGGAGCTGGGTAAAATGAGGCTGAGACCTACTGGGCTGCATTCCCAGACAGCTAAGACATTCTAAATCACAGGATGAGGTAGGAGATCAGCAAAAGGTCAGGTCATAAAGAACTTGCCGATAAAACAGGTTGCAGTAAAGAAGCCAGCTAAAACCCACCAAAACCAAGATGGTGACAACAGTGACCTCTGGTCGTCCTCACTGCTACACTCCCACCAGCACCATGACAGTTTACAAATGCCATGGCAATGTCAGAAAGTTACCCTATATGGTCTAAAAAGTGGAGGCATGAATAATCCACCCATTGTTTAGCATATCATCAAGAAATAACCATAAAAATGGGCAACCAGCAGCTCTCGGGCTGTTCTGTCTATGGAGTAGCCATTCTTTTATTCCTTTACTTTCTTAATAAACTTGCTTTCACTTTACCATATGGACTCGCCCTGAATTCTTTCTTGTATGAGATCCAAGAACCCTCTCTGGGGGTCTGGACTGGGACCCCTTTCCTGTAACACCTCTGGGCAAAATTTTGGAGCTGTGGCTCCAGAGCTTGAAGAATGGAGAGTGGTACATTTCTCTCTGAGTGACGCCTCTGCTTTAGGAGCTGGGCACTGAGTGGGGATGGAGTGGGGGTGGAGGGGGTAGCTTCTGTTCTTTTTTGCCTGCCTCTTCTTGCATGGAACCTCTGTAATACTAACAAGCTGAGGTAAGAGTGATCAGGGCCCCAGCATTCTCAATGCAGCACACCTGAGGTAGAGCCTGCACTCAAGGAATGGGGCTGTGTGAAAGAACGGAGCCTTTGTCTCTCAGCCTCACTCACCTGGAACACCTCTGCAACAGGTACCTAGGGGATGGCATAATAAATGCTGAAGTTCTGCCCCTTCTGGGAACATATAGTAGACTGTTATTGGGAGACTGTGGGAGAGGGAGGCCTGAGTCCTTGGCTGCACCCGCCTAGAGTAGAGTGTCCATCATGCTAAGCTAGGAAGGGGAGGGAGGGAGCAGCTTGTGGGTCAAACGCCATTAGACTGTCACTGTTCTTACCGAGTTTTAGTAGATTTTCTCAAATGAATGTTTCTTTATTTGCGCTATGCTCTTAGGACCATTTCCAGATACTTTAAATGGTGGTTTTAAAAATAAATTTCGGGCCGGGCGCGGTGGCTCAAGCCTGTAATCCCAGCACTTTGGGAGGCCGAGACGGGCGGATCACGAGGTCAGGAGATCGAGACCATCCTGGCTGACACGGTGAAACCCCGTCTCTACTAAAAAAATACAAAAAACTAGCCGGGCGAGGTGGCGGGCGCCTGTAGTCCCAGCTACTCGGGAGGCTGAGGCAGGAGAATGGCGTGAACCTGGGAGGCGGAGCTTGCAGTGAGCTGAGATCCGGCCACTGCACTCCAGCCTGGGCGACAGAGCGAGACTCCGTCTCAAAAAAATAAAAAATAAAAAAAAAAAATAAATAAATAAATAAATAAATTTCACAGTTTTGAGGGGAAGCAGGTGTGCAAAGCTCCTCATGATGCCGTTCCAGAAGAACTTCCAAAAAGAGTTTTAATGATCTCAGGAAGGGTCTCAAACAGACAAGAAAGGCCTCTGATCTGTCAGGAACAGTCTCGAACCACTCAGGAAGTGTCTCAAACATGTCAGGACAGGCTTAACATTTGTCAGGCAGAATTTTAAATGGGCCAAGAAGGGTCTTAAACACAGAGGAGGACTCTAGAATACTTCAGGAATGTGACAGACAAGTCAGGAACAGTCTCAAAGACATTCAGAGGAGTCAGAAATACCTCACAAAGAGTTTCAACTGCTTGAAGAAAGGGTCTCAGCAAGTCAGGAAAGGTCTTAAGCATGTCAGGAATGGTCTCAGAGTCAGCAAGGGCTTCAAATATGTTGGGTCTCAAATATGTCAGCAATGTCTCAAGAAGGCAGAAAGAAACTCATATATCAGGAAGCATCTCAAACTAGTCAAGAAGGATATCAGGATACTTAGAATTTTAAATTTGTCAGTAAGCTCCTCAAACAGATTAAAAGAGTCAGGAGGGTTGCAAAGATGACAAGATGTTCTCAAAATGGTCTAGGCGTATCTGGCGTAGTAGAGAATATAATTTAATACACAAGGTCTCGAACATGTTCCTAAAGGTCTTTTTTTTTTTTTGAGACGGAGTCTCGCTCTGTCGCCCAGGCTGGAGTGCAGTGGCGCAATCTCGGCTCACTGCAAGCTCCGCCTCCCGAGTTCACGCCATTCTCCTGCCTCAGCCTCCCGAGTAGCTGGGACTACAGGCGCCTGCCACTGCCTCGGCTAATTTTTTCTATTTTTAGTAGAGACGGGGTTTCACCATGGTCTCGATCTCCTGACCTTGTGATCCGCCCGCCTCGGCCTCCCAAAGTGCTGGGATTACAGGCGTGAGCCACCACGCCCAGCCCTAAAGGTCTTAAAAAGTCGATAGGTCTTAAATATGTCAGGAAGTATCTCAAAGTTGAAAGTTATCAGGAAGGGTTTTTTGTAATAAAATTTTTTTTAATTTCCATAGGTTTTTGGAGAACAGGTGGTATTTGGCTATGTGACTAAGTTCTTTAGTGGTGATTTGTGAGATTTTGGTACACCCATCACCCAAGCAGTGTACACTGGACCCAGTTTGCAGTCTTTTATTCCTCACCCCCTTCACACCCTTTCTCCTGAGTCCCCAA
The DNA here is from genome assembly GCF_008728515.1 of Papio anubis. Taxonomy (NCBI): domain Eukaryota; kingdom Metazoa; phylum Chordata; class Mammalia; order Primates; family Cercopithecidae; genus Papio; species Papio anubis. Next base: position 104,512,931 of record NC_044996.1, on the reverse strand, counting down.
AGTTCATTGTATCATTCTTATGCCTTTGCATCCTCATAGCTTAGCTCCCACTTATGAGTGAGAAACAATGCTTGTGTTTCCATTCCTGAGTTACTTCACTTAAAATAATAGTCTCTAATCCACCCAGGTTGCTGTGAATGCCATTAATTCATTCCTTTTTATGACTGAGCAGTATTCCATCGTATATATCTATACCATAGTTTGTTTATTCACTCACTGATTGATGGGCATTTGGGCTGGCTCCATATTTTTGCAATTGTGAATTGTGCTGCTATAAACATGCATGTGTAAGTATCTTTTTCATATAATTACTTCTTTTCCTCTGAGTAGATAACCCAGTAGTGGAATTGCAGGATCAAATGGTAGTTCTACTTTTATTTCCTTGAGGAATCTCCACACTGTTTTTCATAGGGGTTATACTAGTTTACATTCCCACCAGCAGTGTAGAAATGTTCCCTTTTCACCGCATCCACGCCAATAAAATTTTTATTAATATATAACTCACATATAGTACAAATTACCACTTTTACGTGTACAATTTGGTGGTTTCTTGAATATACACAAGGTTGTGCAACCTTCACCACTATCTAATTCCAGAATATTTTCATCATCCTAGAAAGAAACCCCCATACCCCTTAGCAGTCATTCCCCATTCCTCCCTACTGCCACCCAGTGGCAACAACTAATCTATTAATACTTTTTGTCTCTATGGATCTGCCTATTCTGGACATTCCATATAAATGGAATCATACAATATGTGGCCTTTTTTCTCTGGCTCTCTTTTCTTAGTATAATGTTTTCAAGATCCATCTAGGTAGTATCATGTATTAGTACTTAATTCCTTTTTATGGCTGAATAATATTCCATTGTATGGATATACCACATTTTATTTACCCATTTATCAGCTGATGGACATTTGGGTGGTTTCCACTTTTTGCCTATTATTAATACTGCTGCAGTGAACATTTGAAAACAAGTTTTTGTGTGAACATAAGTTTTCATTTCTCTTGGGAAAGTCCATCTAGAAGTAGAATTGTTGGGTCATGTAGTAAGGAAGAGTTTTCATCACCTCAGGACAGGTCATAGATAAAACAAGAAGGATCTCGATCATACAGGAAGGATTCAAATACATCAGGAAGTGTCTCACACATGTCATAAATACTCTCAAAGAGAGAGGCAGTGTCTCAAATATATTACAAATAGTATCAATTAACTTGGTAATGGTCTCAATGTAGTCAGGAAGATTTCAAAATGTCAGTACCTGAGATGAACATCTTAAATATGCCACAAAAGGGTCTCAAAATTAAAGCAAGAGTATCAATCAATCAATCAGTAAAGCTCAGCACATAAACCTGTTAAGAAGGGTCTCAAAAAATAACAGAAAGGGTCTCGAATAGTTAGGAAAGGTAGCAATGTCAGGAAGAGTCTCAAATATATCAGGAGTCATCTTACTCACACAAGAAGAGTCTCAAATAGTTCGGATATGTATCTAACACGGCAATAGAAGACTCAAGCAAGGTAAGAGTCTGAAATTGGGAAGGAAAGGTCTCACATTTGTCAGGCAGAGTTTAAAGTATGCCTCTAATGGTTCTAAATAGATAGGCAAAATTAGGAAGAGTCTCAAATGCATTAGCAGGAGTCTCAAAGCTGTCAAGAAGAGTCTCGAACATGTCAGAAAGGGTCATAAATAGAGAGAAAATGTCTGAAGTCCTCACAAATGATCTCAAACAAATCAGGAACAGTTTCAAAGTAGTCAGGAAGAGTTTCAAATAGGTCAGTAAGAGTCTAGAACAAAGAGGAACAGTCTCAAATATCAGGGGAGGTCACAAATATATCAAGAAGTCTCAAGCTTGTCAGGAAGAATCTCAAACAATTAAGTATAGGTTTCAAACATGTCAGGGAGGGTCTCAAACAATCAAGAGTCTCATGCCAGTCAGAAAGGGTTTGGAACATCCTTCAGGGAGGGCCTCCACATCATCAGGAAGAGTCTCATTATGTGAGAATGTGTTTCAAACATTACAGAGAGTATCAAAAGAGAGAAGGGTCTGTAATGCATTATGAATTCTCTCAAGTCAGACTGGAAGTTTTCTCGAAGTAGTAAGGAAGAGCTTTCAAATTTGTCAGCAAGGGGCTAGGTGTGGTGGCTCACACCTGTAATCCCAGCACTTTGGGAGGCCGAGGCACGCAGCTAACTTAAGATCAAGAGTTCAAGACCAGCCTGGCCAATATGGTGAAACCCTGTCTCTACTAAAAGTACAAAAATTAGCCAGGCGGCCAGGCGCAGTGGCTCACGCCTGTAATCCCAGCACTTTGGGAGGCCGAGGCGGGTGGATCACGAGGTCAGGAGATCGAGACCATCCTGGCTAACACAGTGAAACCCTGTCTCTACTAAAAATACAAAAAAAATTAGCCGGGTGTGGTGGCAGCTGCCTGTAGTCCTAGCTACTCGGGAGGCTGAGGCAGGAGAATAGCATGAACCCAGGAGGCGGAGCTTGCAGTGAGCCGAGATGGTGCCACTGCACTCCAGCCTGGGCTACAGAGTGAGACTTTGCCTCAAAAAAAAAAGAATTAGCCAGGCATGGTGGCGCACACCTGTAGTCCTAGCTACTCAGGAGGCTGAGGTACGAGGATCACTTGAACCTGGGAGGCAGAGGTTACAGTGAGCCAAGATTGCACCAGTGCACTCCAGCCTGAGACCCTGTCTCCAAAAAGTAAATAAATAAATAAATAAATTTGTCAGCAAGGGGTGCAAACATGCAGGAAAGGGTCTCAAGGAAGTCAGAAAAGATCTCTAATATATTAGGATAAGTCTCAAAAAGTCATGAAGGCTCTGACAGAGCCTTCATGAAACCTATCAGAAAGAGGGTTAAATATGTCACAGCCAGGTGGGGTGGCTCATGCCTGTAATCCCTGCACTTTGGGAGGCTCAGGTGGGCAGATCGCTTGAGGCCAGGAGTTCTAGACCAGCCTGGACAACATGGCAAGATCCTGTGTCTACAAAAAATTAAAAAATTAGCCAGGCAGGGTGGCACTTGCTTGTAGTCCCAGCTACTTGGAAGGCTGAGGCAGGAGGATTACCTGAGCCTGGGAGGTTGAGGCTATAGTGAGCTATGACTGTGCCACTACACTCCAGCCTGGGCAACGGTGCAAGACCCTGTCTCGAAATTTAAAAATATCACAGCCGGGCATAGTGGCTCACACCTGTAATCCCAGCATTTTGGGAGGCCAACGCAGGCGAATCATTTGAGGTCAGGAGTTCAAAACCAGCCTGGCCAACATGGTGAAACCCTATCTCTACTAAAAATACAAAAATTAGCCAAGCATGGTGGCAAGCGCCTGTAATTCCAGCTACTTGGGAGGCTGAGGCTTGAAAATCACTTGGACCAGGGAAGCGGAGATTGCAGTGACCCGAGATGGCGCCACTGCACTCCAGGCTTGGCAATAAAGCGAGACTGTCTCCAAACAAACGAACAAACAAAAATGTCTCAAAGGTTCTCTAACACATTGAAGAGGTCTCAAACACATCAAAAGCAGTCTGGAATATGGCAGAAAAGGACTCAAGCTTGTCAGGAAATATCCAGAACAGAGAGGAAGAGTTTCATATACATGAGGAAGCATTACAAACAGGTCTGGAGGTTTCTCAAAGTAGTAAGGAAGAGTTACAAATGAGTCAGGAAGAGTCTTAAACAGAAATAGAGTGTCCCTGATACAACTTAGAGTGTCAGCATGTCAGAAATGATCTCAGGCTGGGCACAGTGGCTCACACCTGTCATCCCAGAACTTTGGGAGGCCAAGGTGGCCAGATCACTTGAGATCAGGAGTTTGAGACCAGCCTGGCCGACATGGTGAAACCCCGACTCTACCGAAAATACAAAAATTATCCAGGCGTGGTGGCACATGCCTGTAATCCCAGCTACTCGGGAGGCTGAGGCAGGAGAATCGCTTGAACCCAGGAGGCAGAGGCTGCAGTGAGCCGAGATCACACCAACTACACTCCAGCCTGGGAGATACAGCAAGACTCAGTCTTAAAACAAACAAACAAACAAAAATGTTGCCAAATGTTCTCTAACACATTAAAGAGGTCCCAAACACATCAAAAACAGTCTCAAATATGACAGAAAAGGACTCAAGCTTGTCAGGAAATATCCAGAACAGAGAGGAAGAGTTTCATATACATGAGGAAGCATTACAAACAGACTTCCAGGTCTGGAGGTTTCTCAGTAGTAAGGAAGAGTTACAAATAAGTCAGGAAGAGTCTTAAAAAGAAATGGAGTGTCCCTGATACAACCTAGAGAGTAAGCATGTCGGAAATGATCTCCAACTGTCAGGAGGGGTTGCAAAAAAACATCAGGAAGAATCGCAAATACGTCGGGAAGAGTGGCAAACATATCAGGAGGTATTGCAAAGAGAGAGGAAGGGTCTCACATGCATCAGGAATCTTCTCAAACAAGTCTCAAAGGCCTCAAAGTAGTCAGGAGGAGTGTTAAGTATGCAAATAAAGGGTGCCAAAAGAAAGAAAAAGACCGAAATACCTCAGGAATGCTCTCAAACTTGTCAGGAGAGATTTCAAGTAAGTTGGAAAGGGTCTTGAACAAGTCAGAGACGATTCCTAACAGGGTAGAAAGTCACAGAGAAGTCATGGATGCTTGGCCAGGCACGGTGGCTCCCGCCTGTAATCCCAGTACTTTGGGAGGCCAAGGCGGGCAGCTCACTTGAGGTCAGGAGTTCGAGACCAGCCTGGCCAACATGGCAAAGCCCCATCTCCACCAAAAATATAAAAAATTAGCCGGGTGGTGGGTGCCTGTAATCCCAGCTACTCAGGAGGCTGAAGCAAAAGAATCCCTTGAACCAGGGAGAGACGGAGGTTGCAGTGAGCCCAGATCATGCCACTGCACACTCCAGCCTGAGCAGCAGAGTGAGACTCCGTCTCAAAAAAAAGAAAGAAAGAAAGAAAGAAAGAAAGAAAGAAAGAAAGAAAGAAAGAAGTCATGGATGCTCTAAGACATGTCAGGAAGGGATTTAAATACATCAGGAGGGTTCTCAAATATGCGAGAAAGGTTCCTGAACATGACAGGGAGGGTCTCAAACTTCTCAGGAACTGTCCAGAACAGAGAGGACTTATGGATTTGAGAAATACATCGGGAAGCAACTCAAACAAGTCAAGAATGTTCTCAAGGTAGTAAGGACGAGCCGTAAATAAGTCAGTAAAGTTTACCAAACGGAAGAAAAAGTCTCAAATTCACTGAATGAGTCTCAACCTTGCCAGGGAGTTTCTCAAATAATTTGGGAAGGGTCTCAAGCCAGTTAGAAAAGATCTCATGTATGTCAGTAAGAATTTCAAAAATGTTATGAAGAGTCTCGAATATGTCAGGAAGAATTTCAAATAGAAAAGGAAGGAGGCTAGGCGCCATGGCTCATGCCTGTAATCCCAGCACTTTGGGAGGCCAAGGCAGGTGGATCACCTGAGGTCAGGAGTTCAAGACCAGCCTGCCCGACATGGTGAAACCCCGTCTCTACTAAAAATACAAAAATTAGCTGGTGAGGTGGCAGATGCCTGTAATCCCAGCTACTCAGGAGGTTGAGGCAGGAGAATCACTTGAACCCGTGAGGCGGAGGTTGCAGTGAGCCCAGATCACGCCACTACAGTCCAGCCTGGGCTACAGAGTGAGACTCTGTCTCAAAAAAAAAAAAAAAAGAAAAGAAAAGAAAAGAAAGAAAAAGAAAAGGAAGGTTCTCAAACCATCAAGAATGATTACCTAAAGACAAACAGAGTCTCAATATGTCATAATGGTCTCAAACAGTCAGGAAATGTCTCAAAGACATCAAGAAAATTCTCAAAGACATCAGAAAGAGTAGCAAACATGTCAGGAACAGTCTCAAACATAGGACAAGTCTCAAACGAATTAGGAATGTCAAGAAGTATCTCCAACATGTCAAGAAGTATCTCCAACAAGTCAGGATGCTTCTCAAAACAGAGAAAAAATGTCTCAAATACTTCAGGAATGGTCACATAGGTGTCAGGAAGGCTCTCAAATATGTCAAGAAGTCATGCAGGTCAGAAAAGGCTTCAAAAACATCAGAGGAGGGCCTCAAAATCATCAGGAAGTCTCAAATACACTAGAAAGAGTCTCAAATATGACAGGAAGTGTTCCTAAGAGAGAGGAAGAGTCTGGAGTCTATTACAAATTCTCTCAAACCAGAATGGAAGGATCTCACAGTAGTCAGGAAAAGCATTACATCTGTCAATAAGGGTCAGTAATGGTCTGATATAGTTTGTCTGTGTCCGCATCCAAAACTCAAATTGTAGCTCCCATAATTCCCATGTCCTGTGGGAGGGACCCGGTGGGAAGTAATTGAATCATGAGGACGGGTCTTTCCTGTGCTGTTCTCGTGATAGTGAATAAGTCTCACAAGGTCTGATGGTTTTATAAAGGGGAGTTCCCCTGCACACGCTTGCTCTTGCTTGCCTGCCACCATGCAAGATGTGACTTTGCTCCTCCTTTGCCTTCCGCCATGATTGTGAGGCCTCCCCAGCCATGTGCAACTGTGAGTCCATTAAACTTCTTTCCTTTATAAATTACCCAGTCTAGGGTACGTCTTTGTTAGCAGCATGAGAACAGACTAATACATGGTCTCATATACATACAGAAAGGTTTTAACGTTTCAGCAAGGGACGTAAATGAGTTGGGAAGCATCTCAAGCATCGAAAAATGTCTCTAACATGTCACAAAGAATCTCAAAGAAGCCTCAGACAGGTTTAAAACAGTCTTATATATGTCATAAACTTCTCAAATATGACAAGGAGGGTCTCAAACACACCAGGAGGAGTCTAAACATGTTAGGAAGTGTCTGAGTCTTCTGAGGGTCTTATCTCGAAGAGAGAGGAAGGATCTCTATTCCAGCAGTCCTCTCAGACTAGTCTAGAAGGGCTCAAAGTAGTCAGCAAGAGCTTTAAATATGTCAGTAATTGTCTCAAATGGAGAGAAAGAGATACAAATACCTTTGGATAGGTCTTGAACATGTCAGAAAAGAGACCTAATATACCAGTTAGAGTCTCAAACAAGTCATGAAGGATGTCAAACATGTCAGGAAGAGATTTAAATACAAAAGGAAGGTTTTTGAATATGTCAGAGAGCCTCCAACATGAGAGGAAAGGTCTCAACTTCTCAAAAAGTTTTTAGAAGAACAATGAAGGGTCTCAAATATATCAGGAACCATCTCAAACACATCATGAAGGTTCTCAAACAGGTCAGGAAGAGTCTAAAATAACTTCTAAATACATCAGGAAGATTCTCAAATAAGTCAGAATAGGCTGGGTGTCGTGGCTCACACCTATAATCCCAGCACTTTAGGAGGCCAAGACAGGTGGATCACCTGAGGTCAGGAGTTCGAGACCAGCCTGGCCAACATGGTGAAACCCCATCTCTACTAAAATTATAAAAATTAGCCAGGCATAGTGGTGGTGCCTGTAATCCCAGCTACTCGGGAGGCTGAGACAAGAGAATCGCTTGAATCCAGAAGGCGGAGGCTGCAGTGAGCCAAGATCATGCCACTGCACTCCAGCCTAGGGAACACAGTGAGACTCTATCTCAAAAAAAAAAAAAAAGTGTACTTGTATGTTTATCCCAGCAATATTCACAATAGCAAAGATAGGGAATCAACCTAAGTGTCTGTCAATGGATGACTGGATTAAAAAATGTGATATACATAAAGCCAGAGGAATTCAACTGACAAGACAGATTTAGCATTACCAAGAAATCCCAATTGCCTTGAAAAAGTTGTCCTCCATTGTACTGAACAGACAGTCCTAACAATTGTATTATTTAGAAATATAAACTGAATGTGGGCTGAAATCATCATCTTTCCATGATAATGAAAATTGAGAAACTATTCACAATGCATTCTTTATAAATAAATGCTACATTTAGTAACTCACTTCACCCCAAAAAAGGATATATACATATATATAAAACTCCCTATGTAACTATATATATATAATAATTCCCAATAGTATTCATATATATATATACACACACAAAGTCATGTCTTTTACAGCAACATGGATGGAAGTAGAGGCCATTATCTTAAGTGAAACAACTCAGAAACAGAAAGTCAAATACCACACATTCTCGCTTATAAGCGGGAGCTAAATAATGTGTATACATTCAAACAGAGTGTGGAATAATAGACATTGGAGACTTGGAAGGGGGAGGGGAAGGAGGAGTGGATGATGAGAAATTACTTAAGGGGTACAATATACATGACTCCAGTGATACATACTAAAAGCCCTGACTTCACCACTGTACAATATAGCAATGTAACAAAATTATACTTGCACCCCATAAATGTATACAAATAAATATTTAATTAAAAAACAATAAAAGATGTCAATAGCCTCCCCCTCCTTTTTTTCAGGTTGCTTTTTACAAAATCTTTACTTTGCCACCAGTTGGGTTGGTATTGAGTAGAAAATGATCTTCATGTATTTTTTGTTTTTACTTTTATTTTAAGTTCACGGGTACATGTGCAGGTTTGTTACACAGGTAAACTTGTGTCATGGGGGTTTGTTGTACAGATTATTTCATCACCCAGGTATCAAGCCTAGTACCTGTTAGTTGTTTTACTTGATTCTCTCCCTCCTCCCACTCTCCATCCCTCTGTGTATCCATGTGTTCTCATCATGTAGCTCCCACTTTTAAGTGAGAACATGCAGTATTTGGTTTTCTGTTCCTGTGTTAGTTTACTAAGGATAATGGCCTCCAGCTCCATCCATGTCCCTGCAAAGGACATGATCTCATTCTTTTTTATGACTGCATAGTATTCCATGGTATATATGCACCACATTTTCTTTAGCCAGTCTATCATTGATGAGCATTTAGGTTGAGTCCATGCCTGTGTTATTGTGAACAGTGATGCAATGCAATACACGTGCATGTGTCTTTATAATAGAACGACTTATACTCCTTTTGGTATATGCCAGTAATGGGATTGCTGGGTCAAATGGCATTTCTGTCTTTAGGTCATTGAGGAGTCGCCACAGTCTTCCACAATGAATAGACCGCTTTTAATAATGAATAGGACAATTAGACAAAAGGTATATCTGGCAGAAGATCAACAAGGAAAGAGAAAACTTGTCCAACACTATAAACCAACTACACTAAATGGACATCTCTAGAACATTCCACCCAACAACAGCAGAATATACATTCTTCTCAAATGCATATAAAACAGTCTTTAAATTAGACCTTGTGTTAGGACGTAAAACAAACCTCAGTTTAAAAGAACTGAGGCCGGGTGCGGTGGCTCATGCCTATAATCCCAGCACTTTGGGAGACTGAGGCAAGTGGATCACTTGAGCCCAGGAGTTCAAGACCAGCCCAGGCAACGTGGTAAAACCCCATCTCTACAAAAATAAAAAAAGTAGCCAGGCGTGGTGGCACATGCCTGTAGTCCCAGGTACTTGGGAGGCTGAGGCAGGAGGATCAGAGGATAGCTTGAGCTCAGGAGTTCAAGGTTACAGTGAGCCATGATCATGCTTCTGCATTCTTGCCTGGATGGCAAAGCAAGACTCCAACTAAAAAAAAAAAAAAAAAAAAAAAGGCAATCTTTTAGTTACATTGACCAAGAAATAAAGAAACAAGACTCAAATTATAATACTAAAATCATAAATGAAACAAGAGACATTACCACTAACCTTACAGAAATAAAAAGGATTATAAAGAAATACTATGGGCCAGTGCATGGTGGCTCATGCCTGTAATCCCAACATCTGGGGAAGCCCAGGCAGGCAGATCGCTTGAGCCTAGGAGTTGGAGACCAGCCTGGGCAACATGGCACTATCCTATCTCTACCAGAAGTACAAAAACATTAGCCAGGCGTGGTGGTGTGCTCCTGTAGTTCCAGCTACCCTGGAGGCTGAGGTGGGAGGATCGATTGAGACCAGGAGATCAAGGCTGCAGTGAACCATGCTTTCACCACTGCACGCCAGGCTGGGTGACAGAGCGAGACCCTGTCTCAAACAAAAAAAAAGAAAAGAAAAAAGATATACTATGAACAACTGTATGCCAACAAATTATATAACTTACATGAAATAGACAAATACCTAGGATACAAACTACCAAAATGGACTCAAAAAGAAGTAAAGAATATAAATAGACCTATAACAAGTAAAGAGATTAATTAATAATCAAACAACTATTCGCAAAGAAAAGCTGAGGTCCAGATGGCTTCACTGATGAATTCTACCAAACATTTAAACATTTAAAGAATTAATACCAATTATTCAGCAACTCTTCCAAAAAACAGAAGAGGAAGGAATACTCAGTTCTCTCTATGAGGCCAGTATTACCCTGATAGCAAAACCAGACAGACATCCGGAGAAAAAAAAACTACAGGCCAATATCCCTTATGCATATAGACGCCCCGCAAAATCGGCCAATTATCAACTATATTGTGTGTGTGTGTGTGTGTGTGTATATATATATATATATTTTTTGTTGTTTGTTTGTTTGTTTGAGACGGAGTTTTGCTTTTGTCACCCAGGCTGGAGTGCAATGGCAATCTCCGCTCACTGCAACCTCCACCTCCCGGGTTCAAGCAATTCTCCTGCCTCAGCCTCCTGAGTAGCTGGGATTACAGGCATGTGCCACCATGCCCGGCTAATTTTTTTGTATTTTTAGTAGAGACAGGGTTTCTCCATGTTGGTCAGGCTGGTCTCGAACTCCCGACCTCAGGTGATCCGCCCGCCTCGGCCTCCCAAAGTGCTAGAATTACAGGCATAAGCCACTGCGCCCAGTCTATTTTTTAAAATTATGTTTTAATTTTTAAAATTTAAAAAAATTTTAAAAGCATGATGTTTTGACATCTTAAAAAAACTTCTCTAGCTGAGGAGAAATTGTCCTTCCCTCATCTAGTCAATTCTTAAAGATAACAAAGGCCCCAGCCAGGAGCATGTCTTTGATATGCAAACTAACCAATCCAGCGCCATCCCTCCTCTATCTGGCTCATGCACCCCAGGAGGCAGTATTCCTCGGCCTTAATCATCCCAGTATCAAGTGCCAGGCAACTAGGAACCACCACTGCAGGTCAAAACCCTCCAAAATTCTTCAAACTAACCAAACTGTTCACCTTACCCTGCCTTGCCTCTCCTGCGGAAACCCCAATAAACCTAAACCTTCTCCTTACTCCTGTCTTCTGCCTTCTGGCCATTCCGGTGCCTTTCCCATGCAGCCCTGTGTGGTCTGCCATCCCTCCCGTCTCTAAGACCTGGGAGCATCATAAACCTTGTTTTCTCCTGAGTTTCTCCTGTGTCTCCTTTTGTGGCCACACCTGACTGACTATCTCATAAAAATACAAAACACTAAGAAATCAAATCTAGCAATGTATTAAAAGGGTTAGGCACCATGATCAAGTGGGATTTATCTATTCCAGGAATGCAAAGTTGGTCTAACATCTAAAAATAAGTTATTGTAATATACCATATCAATAGAATAGACACAAAACCCACAGGAACATCTAAATCGATACAGAAAAAGCATTTGTCAAAATCCAACATTTTCATGATAAATAACACTCAACAAATTAGGAATAGAAGGAAATTTCTACAATCTGATAAAGGACATCTATGAAAAACCCACAGCTAACTTCACACATAATGTTGAAAAACTGGCCGCCTTTCCCCTAAGGTCAGGAACAGGACAAGTATATTTGCTCTCACTGCTTCTAGTCAACCTTGTACTGAAGGTTCTGCCTAGGGCAATTTGGCCAGGAAAAGAAATGAAAGGCACCCAGATCGGAAAGGAAGCAGTATAGCTATCTCTTTTTACAGATGACGTGATCTTCCATGTAAAAAATCCTAGGGAATCCACTTAAAAAAAACAAACTATTAGAACTAATAAACAAATTCAGCAAGGGTGCAGGATACAAGTTCAATAAACAGAAATCAATTTTATTTCTCTACACTTGCAGTGAACAATTTCTGACTTGTTTGTCACTATTCCCAACATGTTTTCAGTCCTTCCTGACTTTTTGAGACTTTTTCTCACGTATTAGAGACTCTTTCTGTATGTGTAAGATCCCTTATGAGGTATTTAAAATTTTTCCTGGCCAGGCGCGGTGGCTCAAGCCTGTAATCCCAGCACTTTGGGAGGCTGAGGCAGGTGGATCACCTGAGATCAGGAGCAATACCAGCCTGGGCAACATGGTGAAACCCCGTCTCTACAAAAATACAAAAATTAGCTGGGCATGATGGTGGGTGCCTGTAATCCCAGCTACCTGGGAGGTTGAGGCAGGAGAATTGCTTGAACCTGGGAGGCAGAGGTTGCAGTGAGCTAAGATTGTGCTATTGCACTCCAACCTGGGTAACAGAGAGAGACTCCATCTCAAAATAAATAAATAAATAAATAAATAAAATAAATTCCTGACTACTTTATATCCATGCCTTACAAATTTGACATTCTTTCTGACTCTTTGAGACCCTTTCCTACTCTGATCAGGAAGAGTCATACACATCAGACCCTCCCTGAAATGTATAAGACTCTTCCTGATAAAAGCAGGAGATACCACTTCTCACCCACTAGGATGGGTAGAATCAATCAGATAACAAGTGTTGGTGAGGATATGGAGAAATCAGAACTCTCACACACTGCTGGTGGGACTGTAAAATGGTGCAGCCACTTTGAAAAATAGTCTGGCAGTTCCTCAAACATTAGACATAAATTTACCATATAATCTGACAATTCCAATCCTAGGTATGTATCCAAGAGAAGTGAAAACATATATCCACACAAAAACCTGTACACAAATGTTTATTATTATTCATAATAGACAAAATGTGGAAACAATGTCTATCAATGGATGTCTATCAATGGATGAATGGATGTCTATCAATGGATGAACAAAATAGGTATATTCATACGATGGAATATTATTCAACCATAAAAAGGAATGAAGCATTGATGCATGCTACAACATGGATGAACCCTGAAAACATTACATGAAAGAGGCCAAACAAAAAATACCACATATTATATGGTTTAATTCATATGAAAGTCCAGAATAGGAAAAGCTATAGAGACAGAAAGTAGATTAGTGATTGCCTAGGTCTGAGAAAGGAGGGAGAATAAAGGGGATGTGTATTAGTCCATTCTTACACTACTGTAAAGAACTACCTGAAACTGGGTAATTTATAAAGAAAAGAGATTTAGTTCGCTCATGGTTCTGCAGGCTGTACAGGAAGCATGGCTGGGGAGGCCTCAGGAAACTTACAATCATGGTGAATGGCAAAGGGGAAGCAGGCACATCTTACATGGCAGGATGAAGAGAGAGAGGGGGAGGTGCCACACAATGTTAAACAACAAGATCTCTTAAGAACTCACTATCATGAGAACAGCAAGGGGGAGATCTGCCCTCATGATCCAATCACCTCCCACCAGGTCCCTCCTCCAACACTGGCGATTACAATTCAGCATGAGAGGCCAGGCATAGTGGCTCACGCCTATTAATCCTAGCCCTTTGGGAGGCCAAGGCAGGTGGATCAACTGAGGTCAGGAGTTCAAGACCAGTGTGGCCAAATGGTGAAACCAGTCTCTACTAAAATTCAAAAATTAGCCAGGTGTGGTGGCTGGCACCTGTAATCCCAGCTTCTCAGGAGGCTGAGGCAGGAGAATTGCTTGAACCCGGGAGGTGGAGGTTGCAGTGAGCTGAGATGTGCCACTACACTCCAACCTGGACAACAAGAGTGAAACTTTGTCTCAAAACAAAAACAAAACAAATCAGCATGAGATTTGGGTGGGGACACAAATCCAAACCATATCATTCTGCTCCTAGCCCCTCCCAAGTCTCATGTCCTTCTCACGTTGCAAAATACAATCATCCCTGCTCAACAGTCCCCCAAGTCTTAACTTATTTCAGCATTAACTCAAAAGTCCACAGTGCAAAGTCTTATCTGAGACAAGGGAAGTCCCTTCCGCCTTTGAGCCTGTAAAATCAAAAACAAGTTAGTTACTTCAAAGATACAATAGGAATACAGGCATTTGGTAGATAGTCCCATTCCAAAAGGGAGAAATCAGAAAAAAAAACGGGGCTACAGGTCCCATGCCAGTCCAAAACCAGCAGGGCAGCCATTAAATGTTAAAGCTCCAAAACAATCTCCTTTGACTCCATCTCTCACATCCAGGCCACACTGATGCAAGGGGTGAGCTCCCAAGGCCTTGGGCAGCTTTGCCCCTGTGGCTCTGCGGGCTCAGCTCCCACAGCTGCTCTCAAGGGCTTGCATTGAGTACCTACAGCTTTTCCAGGCATATGGTGTAAGCTGTTGGTGGATTTACCATTCTGGGGTCTGGAGGACAGTGGCCCTCTTCTCATAGCTCTACTAGGCAGTGCCCCAGTGGGGGCTCTGAATGGGGGGCTCCAACCCCATATTTCCCTTCTGCACTGCCCTAGTAGAGGTTCTCCATGAGGGGATGATAGCTAGAGAACAGGATTTCTTTTTTTGTGTCTTTTTGAGACAGGGTCTCATTCTGTCTCCCAGGCTGCAGTTCAGTGTCACAATCTCGGTTCACTGCAACATCTGTCTCCCAGATCCAGGTGATTCTCCTACCTCAGTCTCCCCAGTAGCTGGGATTACAGGCATATGCCACGACGTCTGGCTAATTTTTTGTATTTTTAGTAGAGACAAGGTTTCACCATATTGACCAGGCTGGTCTCGAACTCCTGACCTCAGGTGATCCACCCATCTCGGCCTCCCAAATCCCAAAGTGTTGGGATTACAGGCGTGGGCCACCGCGCCTGGCCGAGGATAGGGTTCCTTTGTGAAGTGATGAAAATGTTCTAAAATTGACTGTGGTGATGGTTGCACACATATGTGAATATACTAATTAAACCATTCAATTGTACACTTTAAATTGCCGGGTGTGGTGGCTCACACCTGTGATCCCAGCACTTCGGGAGGCCAAGGTGGGCGGATCACTTGAGGCCAGGAGTTCAAGACCAGCCTGGCCAACATGGTGAAACCCCATCTCTACTAAAAATACAGAAATTAGCCAGGCATGGTGGCCGGTGCCTGTGAACCCAGCTGCTCTGGAGGCTTACGCAGGAGAATTACTTGAACCGGGGAGGTAGAGGTTGCAGTGAGCCAAGATTGTGTTACTGCACTCCAGCCTGGCCAACAAGTGAGATTCTGTCTCAAAAAATAAAATAAAATAAAATAAAATAACAAATGGGTGGATTCTATGGAATGTGTTTTACAACTCAATAAAGTTGTTTTTAAAATGAAGGGTAACAAAATGACTCTTCCTAAAGTGTCTGGGACACTACGTGACTTGTCTCAGACTCTTCCTGATGTGTTTCAGATCATTCTGACTTGATTGAGACACTTTGCAGCTTCTGGGAGACACTGCCTGACATCAGTTTCAGATCCTTCTGGCTGTACTTGGTCTCTTCCTTTCTGTTTGAGATCTTCCTGAGTGAGACCCTTCTGGTCTCACTTGTTTTATTCCTTCCTTACATGGTTGAGAAAGTTCTTTACTTGCTGAAGTCTTTTCCTGATTATAGGAGACACTCCCTGCCCGGTTGAGATGCTTCCTGAAATGTAAATGTCTCTTCCTGATTATGTGAAACCCTTCCTGACTTGTTTAGACCTTGACTAACATGTTGAGATCCTTTCTGGTGTATTTTGGACCTTTCCTGATTGTTTGAGACCCTGCCTAACTTGCTTGGGACGCTTTCTGACTTGTTTGAGATCTTTACTCAAATGGTTAAAACACTTCCTAATTTAAGACGTTTCTGGATGGGCCCAGTGTCTCACACCTGTAATCCCAGAACTTTGGGAGGCTAAGGCAGAATGATGCTTGAGGCCAGGAGTTTGAGACCAGCCTGGGCAGCAAAGCGAGACTCTGTCTCTACAAAAACGTTAAAAAATAAAGAACCAAATGGACATGGTGATGTGCTCCTGTGGTCCCAGCTACTCAGGAGTCTGAGGTGGGAGGATCGCTTGAGCCCAGTAGGTCAAGGCTTCAGTGAGCCATGATGGCGCCACTGTACTCCAGCCTGGATGACAGAGTGAGACCCTGTCTCAAAAAAAAAAAAAAAAAAAAAAAATTCCTGGTGTGTTAAATTCTCTTCCTGATTATTTGAGACTCTCTGACTTATCTGAGACCCTTCCCGACTATTTGAGACTCTTCCTGATGACTTTGAGCCCCTTCCTGTTATGTTCTATGTCCTTCCTCACTGGTTCGAGACTCATTCTTACTCGCTTAAGACCCTTTCTGAAATGTTTGAGACCCATCCTGACCTGGTAAAAGTCTTCCTCATAATGTTTAGACCCTTCCTGGCTTGTTTGCTAGATGCTTTTCCTAATAGATTTTTTAAAATTTTACTTTAAGTTCCGGGATACATGTGCAGGACGTGCAGGTTTGTTACATAGGTAAACGTGTGCCATGGTGGTTTGCTGATCCTATCAACCCATCACCTAGGTATTAAGCCCAGCATGCATTAGATATTTATCCTGATGCTCTCCCTCCCCCTGCCCAACCCCTCCGACAGGCCCCAGTGTGTGTTGCTTCCTCTCTGCGTCCATGTGTTCTCATTGTTCAGCTCCCACTTATAAGTGAGAACATGCAGTGTTTGGTTTTCTGTTCCTGTGTTAGTTTGCTGAGGATAATGGCTTCCAGCTCCATCCATGTCCCTGTAAAGGACATGATCTCATTCCTTTTTATGGCTGCATAGTATTCCATGGTATATATGTGCCACATTTTCTTTATCCAGTCTATCATTGATACTTGAGACTCTTCTGGACAGACATGAGATGCTTTCTGATATATTTGAAACCCACCTTAATACATACGAGACTTTTCCTGATGACTTTGAGGCCATTCCTGTCATGTTGGAGGCCTTTTCTGACTTGTTTGATACTCTTTATGGCATGTTTGAGATACCTGACGTATGTGAGGTTTTTCAGGGTGTACTTAAGACACTTTCCCTTTCTTTCGGACCTTTCCTGACGTGTTTGCAAAACATCCCAATTTGTTAGAGATACTTACTGATCTGTTTCAAAAGTTTCTCAACTTTGAGACTCTTTTTCTGTTTGAAGTCATTCCTGGTGAATCTGAGACCCTGCCTAATCTGTTTGACACTCTTCCTGATGCGTATGAAAACATTTTTTACTTGCCTCATTTTTCTTGACTCTTCCTGACATATTTGAGATGCTTGCTGACCTGTGTGAGACACTTCCTGACCTATTTGGGACCATTCCTGATTATTCAAGGCTCCCTAAAAATCTTGAGACACCCCCTGACATGTACGTGATAGTTTCTGGCTTGTTTCAGAACCTTCCAGACATGTTTGAGACCCTTCCCAAAAAGGTCCCTTTTGGGACCCTTTTTTTTTTAAGACAGGATCTGGCTTTGTCACCCAGGCTGGAGTGCAGCCTAAGCCTCCCAAGTAGCTGGGACTAAAGATGCGTGCCACCACACCTGGCTAACTTTTGTATTTTCAGTAGAGACGGGGTTTCACCATGTTGGCCAGGCTGGTCTTGAACTCCTGACCTCAAGTGATACTCCCACCTCCGCCTCCCAAAGTGCTGGGATTACAGGTGTGAGCCACCACACCTAGCCTGGGACCCTTTTTTGAAGAGTCTCTATCTTAGTACAGATTCTCCCTGTCTGTGTAAGACCCTTTCAAAGATCATTAAAACGTTTCCTTACAACTTTGTGATCCTTGCTTACGTATTTGAATCTCTTACTGTCTGCTTAAGACCTTGACTGACATGTTTGAGACCCTTCTTGTCTGAGTCCCTTCCTGATGTATCTAAAACTCTTCCTGATGACTTTAAGACACTTCCCTAACATGTTTGTGACCTTCTATAACTTGCTCGAGCTGTTTCCTGATACTTAAGACCCTTCATAATTTTTTGAGCTCTTTCAGACTATTTGGGGGCCCTTTGTGACATATTTGAGACCTTTCTTATCTTGCTTGAGACCTTTTCTGGTTATTCAAGGTTGTTTCTTTCTGTTTGAGACCCTTATGTATTCGATACCCTTCTTGAGTTGTTTGAGATCCTTCCAGAAGTATTTGAGATTGTTACTGACTTGTTTAAAGCTCTCCCTGACTTGTCTGAGACTCTTCCTGATGTATTTGAGACCATTTCTGGCTTGCTTGAAAACTTTGTCAAGGTGTTCAAGACTTTTCCTTACTATTTGAGAGTTTTCCCTGTCTGACTGAGACCCTTTTGGACATGTTTGAGATCCTTCCTTCTTTTTTGACGCCTTCTGACTTCTCCATTCTCACATATTTTTTTATTCCTCCTGTCATATGTGAGTCTCTTCCTGACCTATTTGAGACTCTTACTAACAAATTTCAGACCTTCCCTGGCCTCTTTGAGACTTGTCCTTAAGTATTTAGTTAACTTTTTCTGACATCTTCGAGACCCTTCCTGTCTTTTTGGAGATTTGCTTTTGATTTGTTTCCGAGTGCTGAATCAGTACCTGGTATAATCTTAGGAGGAAGCAAAAAGACCATTAGCCTCAAACTGGAAAGGATCTTTCTTCAAGTATCTAATCAAAACATATATATGACCATGTATCGAGAAAAATCAGGCTGGGCATGGTGGCGAATGCCTGTAGTCTTAGCCACTTGCAAGGCTGAGGCAGGAGAATCGCTTGAACCCCGAAGGCAGAGGTTGCAGTGAGCCGAGATGGCGCCACTGCACTCCAGCCTGGGTGACGAGAGCGAGACTCTGTCTAAAGAAATAAAAAAGAAAGAAAAGAAAAATCCATCAGTGCTTTCCTTTCATCCAATCCTCAATTTAAAATGAAGAGTTGAGACTTTTCTTTTCTTGGATATTGGACATTTCCTGATCTTTTTTCTTCTTTTTTTGAGACAGAGTCTTGCTGTGTCACCTAAGCTAGAGTGCAGTGGTGATCACAGCTCACTATAGCCTGGACCTCCTGGGCTTCGAGCTCAAGCAATCCTCTCACCTCAGCCTCCTGAGTAGCTGGGACTACAGACATGCTCCACCACTTCCGGCTAATTTTTTAATTTTTTGTAGAGACCTGGGTCTTCCTATGTTGCCCAGGCTGGTCTCAACTCCTGGGCTCAAGTGATCCTCCAGGCTCGGCCTCCCAAAGTGCTGGGATTACAAGCATGAGCCACTGCACCAGGCCTTTCTCAGTTATTTTATTTTATTTTATTTTTTTTGATGGAGTTTCACCTCTGTTGCCCAGGTTGGAGTGCAATGGCACAATCTCAGCTCACTGCAACCTCCGCCTCCCGGGTCCAGGTGATTCTCCTGCTTCAGTCTCCTGAGTAGCTGGGATTACAGGCGCTCACCACCATGCCTGGCTAGCTTTTTATATTTTTATTAGAGACGGGGTTTCACCATGTTGGCCAGGCTGGTCTTGAACTTCTGACCTCAGGTGATCCACCCGCCTCCACCTCCCAAAGTGCTGGGATTACAGGTGCAAACCACTGCACCAGGCCTTTCCTAGTCTTTTGATCAAAATTATCTCCAATTCTGCCTAAGTGTCTGTGTTTTTCGTTAGAACATAGTTTTGGCTGTTGTCTCTGAGAACAAAAATAACAATGTCTTAGGAGAAGGAAAGCAGAACATTTCTCCCTCTGGGCATAGGTAGTCCAGAGCTGCTCTTTCAGCACCATGGTGGTTCCTGGGCTCCTCCTGTGTTATGAAATTGCCATCCCTGAGTGAAGCTTTGTCCACATGGTCCTAGATGGCTCATTACCACATCCCTCTTCCAATCAGCAAGAAGGGCAAAGAAGAAGCGGATAGCAAGCTCTGCTCCTTTAGGGACATGATCCATAAGTTGCATACATAAGTTCTGCTCACATATAGTTGGCCAGAATGTAGTCACATGACCACACCTAGCTGTGAGGGAGATTGGGTAATGTAGTCTCTATTCTGGGAAGCCATTTTGCCTTCTTAAATTCAGGGTTTCTATTGCTACCAAAAAATGAACACAAAGGATTTAGGGGAACAATTAGCAATCTATCCACAATCTCCCATTTTGAAACTTAGAAGTTTTCGATTTGGCCAAGAAAAAAAAAATTGCCTCCTCCGGCAGGAGAAAAAAAAAGGAACTTCCCCCCTTTTCTCTTCCTTAACTTGGTAGCTCCCACAGAGGAATGGTTTTTAATGCTAAGCAATGAAAGCAAACGGAAAAAAGGCTGCTGGAATTTGGAGTATTTCTTTGTAATCAAGAATGCCTTGAGCTATCAGGCTAGGACCTAAAGACCAACCTGAATTTTGTAATTGAGCGTCTGTGTCTGCAGCAAAAGCACAGAACGTTTTTAGATGCAGATAGTATCAGATCACCATCTGGACTATAAATAATTTATACATTTCAGATACCTGGGAATCACATAGGCCAGGAACAAATAAGGTACTAAATCTCAGTGAGAAAAAATATCTGCAAACATTGTATCTGTGAATCCAATTTAAAGTATAATGACGGTTTGGAGAATTGAATAAAAATACAGGAAAGATCTCTATTGCTTAGGTAAAATTGAATTTGCATTATTTTTTATTTTAAAAAATATACAAAGGAAAGGCTGAACAAATTAAGCTTAATTCTCCACAATCCAGTCATGGGGTGGGTGGGTTGGGGGCAACTAGAATTGAATTCCATATCCAATTCCCTGTCTTTGGGTTCTAGAGGTAAGACTCTTATCAGATCCGGACCAAATAGTGACTTTGCACATTGGGCCCCAAGTTTGTAAAATATGATCACTCTTTTGACTATTTTGAGAGAATTTGCTGAGGCATCGGATTGAGTACACTTGAAGTATGACAAAACATGGAAGAAAGAGAGTCTGGGGGCTGATTCTGGTTGGCAGTGGGAGGATGAAACAGAACACTGGGCTGCCCCAAATCCGATGGATGGGGCACAGACAGGGACCAGGGTTGAGTTGGGCATTGCCAGAAAGTCACAACAGATGTTCTTTCAGAGTGGAGCCAGGAGCCTGAAACCTACAAATGAACTCGGTTAGGAGCTGGCAAGATAACATGCCCACTGACCTTCACCAAGGCCTTGTCGGTGGCCTTCGTCAGCCTTTACAGGCCCAGCCATCCACCTGCCAACCTCTCTCTGGACAGTGCCTTAAAGGCCGCACAGAGGAAGTTTCAGCATTGTACTCTCTGGAATGGAGTCTAGTGAGGTGGTTGGGCATGTTTCTGTGTTTCTGAGAAATGGGTGATCACGTGAGGTCCCTCTGAATTGGAATATGTATGAACACAAATAAGTGTCTTTAATCACTTAGAATTTTTATTTTATATTTATTCAAAGAGTTCTTTTAGATTTATCTAGACATTTGTTTTTCTCATATGTCACTTTTGGATATACCTTAAAAAAGAAAATTTAAATTGGTTAAAATATTCCTAAAACTTCTTTACATTCAGAACCTGGCTTTTCTGAATCAACTTTTAAAAATTGAGATACAACGTGTGTGTGTATGTGTGTGTGTGTGTGTGTGTAATTTTTTTTTTTTTTTTTTTTTGAGACAGGGTCTCACTCTGTCACTCAGTCTGCAGTGCAGTGATGCAATCATGGCTTACTGCAGCCTCGACCTCCTGGGCTCAAACCATCCTCCCACCTCAGCCAACCAAGTAGCTGGGACTATAGATGTGAGCCACCACACTCAGCTAATTTTTAAAATTTTTTGTAGAGACCAGGTTTCACTATGTTGACAAGGCTGGTCTCAAACTCCCGGACTCAAGCGATCTGGCTGTCTCAGTCTCCCAAAGTGCTGGCATTACAGGCATGATCCATTACTCCTGGCCTGTATATACTAAAGTATGTAAAGTACACTAGTCATAAATGTTTTTATATATACACACACACACACATACACATACACATATATATATACATACACACACATATATTCTGGTAACCACCATCCAAAGGATGTAGAGCAATTGGGACTTTCATACACCATTGGCGGGAGTGAAAATTCATACCATCACTTTGAAAAACAGCTTTATGCCCAGGCACGGTGGCTCACACCCGTAATCCCAGCACTTTGGGAGGCCGAGGCAGGTAGATTGCCTGAGGTCAGGAGTTCAAGACCAGCCTGACCAACATAGAGAAACTCCATCTCTACTAAAAATACAAAATAAGTCAGGCATGGTGGCACATGCCTGTAATCACAGCTACTCAGGAGGCTGAAGCAGGAGAATCACTTGAACCTGGGATGCAGAGGTTGTGGTGAGCCGAAATCGCACCATTGCACTCCAGCCTGGGCAACAAAAGTGAAACTCCATCTCAAAAATAAATAAATAAATAAAAGAAAAACCGTTTTACAGTATCTACTAAAGTTAAGCATTTGCTTACTTTATGATCTGAGTGCATATGTCCACCAAAATGCATGTATAAGAATATCTAGGGCTGAATGTGGTGGCTCATGCTTATAATCCCAGCACTTTGGGAGGCTGAGACAGGTGGATCACTTGAGGCCAGGAGTTCAAGACCAGCCTGGCCAACATGGTGAAGCCCTGTCTTTACAAAAAAAAAAAAAATTATCTGGGCATGGGGTGCACACCTGTAGTCCCAGCTACTCAGGAGGCTGAGGCAGAAGAATTGCTTGAACCCAGGAGACGAATGTTACAGTGAGCTGAGATCACGTCACTGTGCCCCAACCTGGGCAACAGAGCGAGACTCCATGTCAATAATAATAATAATAATAATAATATGAGGTATTATATTACTTAGATTATAGGTGAAGTGCTAGAGTAGTCCAGAGATCAGGGAAGACATCCTGGAGAAGATCATTCCTTCATTCATTCATGTTGTAGCATTTATCAGTATTTCATTCCTAGTTATGGCAAACTAATATCCATTGCGTGGCTAGACAGCATTTTGTTTATCCATTCATCTGTGGACGGATATTTGGGTTATTTCCATCTTTTGGCTGTTATGAATAATGCTGCCATGAACATCTGCCTACAAGTCTTTGTGTGGACATATGCTTTGGCCTCTCTTAAGTAGATACCTAGGAGTAGAATTTCTGGGTCATACAGTAAATTTATGTTTAACTTTTCAAGAAACTGCCAGACTATTTTCCAAATTCATTATACCATTTTATCATACCACCCAGCAACACATGACGCATTCTGTTTCTCCACATTTATACCAGCATTTGTTACCGTCTGTCTTTTTTGATTCTAGCCATCATAATGAACACGAACATGAAGTATCTTATTGTGGTTTTGATTTGCATTTGCCTAATGATGAGGATGTTAAGCATCTTTTTTTTTTTGAAATGGAGTTTTGCTCTTGTTGCCCAGGCTGGAGTACAATGGTGCAATCTTGGCTCGATGCAACCTCCGTCTCCTGGGTTCAAGTGATTCTCCTGCCTCAGCCACCTGAGTAGCTGGGATTACAGGTGTGTGCCACCACGCCTGGCTAATTTTTGTATTTTTAGTAGAGATGGGGTTTCACCATCTTGGCCAGGCTGGTCTCGAACTCCTGACCTCAGGTGATCTGCCCGCCTCCGCCTCCCAAAGTGCTGGGATTACAGGCATGAGCCACCGTGCCTGGCTGATGTTAAACATCTTTTCATGTGCATTAGCCGTTTGTATGTTCTCTTTGGTGAAATGTCTATTCAAATATTTTGCTCATTTTTAATTGACTTGTTTGTATTTTTAATATTGAGTTATAAAAGTTCTTTATTTCAGATCGAAATGTAATATAAATCTATGCAAACTTTCTGGAGTACAATGTGACTTCAAATGTTTCAAATGCCCTAGAATTGTGTAATTGTGTGTGTGTGTGTGTGTGTCCCTTTAGGTAAGGCACTGTGATGCACTACCCAAATTCCCCTTCAGTGAAGGACTTCTTGCCCAACTCCAAGAGTGCGGTCAGCAGACAGCCCTCAGCTGTCATCCCCTCCAGGTCTGCCTCAGCTGCAGAGGGCAGCCCACGCCCACTGACTGATCAATGCAAGGGTATAAAGGTCTGGACATTTCCACTCAGCCCTGGACATCTCTGAAAGGCTGTTCTAACCCCAGAGTTCCCTGTAGGGTCAGCTGAGTCTGTCAGGCCTGCATCAAAACTTGGCTTCTCTCTCTACCCAATTCTGCTTCATCCTCCTACCTTCCACAGGTGTTGATCCCAAGAGCACTTCTTAATGAATATCCTGCACACTAAACTCCATTGCAGAGTCAGTTTCCTGAAGAACCCCACCTACAACAAGCAGCTTCATCTTAACTCCCCCAAAAGTATCAAATTCTAAGAAATTCTTTGTAATTCTAATGGCACACACACACACACACACACACACACACACACACCCCATCTCTTGTTGATTGGCCCAGAAGTGAGCACGTGACCCAAGATGAGCCAAACAAAGCTTTTCCCTGGGGGTGCTGAACTTGGGAATCAGAGAGACTAAGTCACTGTACCTGCCCGGTGCGAAGCTGGAAAACAAGAGGGTAGAAAGGAGTAACAGTATATTGCTCACTCCCAGCACAGCTCCAAGGGACCCTAGAACTATGATCATTCCTTGCCCAACCCCTGAGAATGCGGCCCTTGGAAGGTTTTTTATGTTAATGATTGATGATTTTGTTGTGTACACATGGTGCAATGGACCATGCTGTACCAGCTTGTCAGGACTGGTTTGCACAAACATCAAGATTGATGATTGCACCCGAAAGGAACCAACTGTCCAGCCGAGCTACACAAGGAGATGAAGGGAGCAGAAATGTCCACCTCCTGGGCTATGTGGCCAAAGAGGCAGCCAGCATGCTTACCTCTCTGAAGCGTGCATTCTACCATCAGGAAACCCATCCATTTGTCTTCCCCACACTGCATAGTGAATCCAGCGAGTCTCCTGCAGTCCTTTGATCTTAGAAAGCCAGACCAGAAAATAACAAGTAGCAACCTGGGGACAGTAAAATCTCTGCCTTGGCGATCGCCTTTCCTCCTAGAGCTGATCTACTACAACTGCTCAGAACACATGCGAATGCTACAGAATCATCCCGGTGACATATGGCTGTATTAGTCACAGGTGAATTTTGAGCCTAGGACCTCTTTAAACTTCTTTGCAGTTACTTAAAGTGTACTAAAGCAAGGCTAGTGTATGTTAATGCCAGACTGAAGTAAATATTCGGAAGGCAATGGTTTCCAAAAGCAGATAGACATTCTTCAAAGTGAAGGCTTAGAGGAAATGATGTTCATGAAAAAGGGACAGGCATTAAACCAGTGCCCAGAAAACAGCTCCATTCAATGAGCTTCTTACCACCATTAAAGTGGAAGTGTGACCTGCTCACTCTTTGTAATTTAGAGAACAAATGAATCAAAAAGTAAAATCCAAGGCTGGGCGAGTTGGCTCACGCCTGTAATCCCAGCACTCTGGGAGGCCAAGGAGGTCAAATCACTTGAGCTCAGGAGTCTGAGACCAACCTGACCAACATGGAGAAACCCCGTCTCTACAAACAATACAAAAATTAGCCAGGTGCCCTGGTGTGCACCTGTAGTCCCAGCTATTCAGGAGACTGAGGCAGGAGAATCTCTTGTGCCCAGGAGGCAGAGGCTGCAGTGAGCCGAGATATCACCACTGCATTGCAGCCTGTGTGACACAGTCAGACTCTGTCTCAATAAATAAATAAATAAATAAATAATCAGGCCAGGCGCGGTGGCTCATACCTGCAATCCCAGCACTTTGGGAGGCTGAGGCAGGAGAATCACTTGAACCCAGGAGGCGGAGGTTACAGTGAGCTGGGATTGCACCACTGCACTCCAGCCCAGGTGACAGAGTAAGACTCTGTCTCAAAATAAATAAATAATAAATTACCAATCCTGTGGTATTCTGTTCTAGCAACACAAAGTAAAGATAGCTTCCCTCTGCAGGTCACTGTGATATATCTTCTGGGATTTAAGAACTTTCATTTTTAAGACCTGGCTTTCTGAAAATGTTTTATAGGCAGCAAGGCACCAAATCCTCTCAGAGAAGCCAAATCACTGAGTAAGGAAAAGTGATGAATAGCACTTCTCTGTATTGTCAGAAATCAGTGATTGGGGGATTACAGGCTTATAAGTGGTTAGTTCTCTAGGAGATATCTTTCGACTTATGTGTGGCTCTGGTAAAGAATTGTTAGGAAGACAAAGAAATAGAAATCATTGATATTGATTTCATCAAACATTATCAGAGTAGGAAGAAAATTAAACTTGACCTTCACCTAATACCATACACAAAAAAATATTTCAGGGTAAAATATCAGAACTTTATCAGAAATATAAATACTGGACAGTTGAAGGGGTAGGTATACTTTGAACCCCCAAGCAAAGATGGTTAATCTTCTAAATACTTAAAGGCTTTTCTTATCAGGCAGGTCGTTTGACCTCTAAGTGGATTCAAAGACTCAGAAGGCTATGTTATCCTAAAATTCCAGCGTAATTAAGCTACGTGCTAACATAAAAATGACTTTATCTTCAAAAAGTTTCCCTAGGCTGGGCATGACGGCTCACGCCTGTAATCCCAGCACTGTGGGAGGCTGGGGCAGAGGATTGCTTGAGTCCAGGAGTTCGAGACCAGCCTGGGCAATATAGTGAGACCTCATCTCTACAAAAATTTTTTTCTAAAAAATTAGCCAGGTATAGTGGCACATGCCTGTAGTCCCACCTACTTGGGAGGCTGAGGAAGGAGGATCACTTGAGCCTGGGGAAGTTGAGGCTGCAGTGAGCTGTGATCGCCCCACTGAACTCCAACCTGGGCGACAAATTGAGACTGTGTCTCAAGAAGAAGAAAAATAAATGTTTTCCTAATAAAACATATAAATGAGAAGAAGTGAAATCCAAGTCATACATCAGTGAATTATTTAAACATTTATTGCTTTCCCTAATCATAAAAGTAATAAATATTTACTGTAAAAAAAAAAAAAAAGAAACTAGAGAAGGTATAAGGGAGAAAAAAAATTAAAGTTACCCATAATCTCACCACTCAGGGACTACTATTTCAAATGTATGGGTTAATATGTTTTAATTCTCTTTCTGTGGACACCTAGATGTGCACATAGTACCTCTATGAAACTGGGATCCCAGTATTTGCACTGTTTCAAAACCTGCTTCTCTCATTCAACAGAATATGTGCCCTTGTCATCATTTCTTTTTTTTTTTTTTTTTTTTTTGAGACAGTTTCGCTCTTGTTGCCCAGCCTGGAGTGCAATGGCGCGATCTCAGCTCACTGCAACCTCTGCCTCCTGGGTTCAAGCAGTTCTCCTGCCCCAGCCTCCTGAGTAGCTAAGATTACAGGCACGCACCACCACGCCCGTCTAATTTTGTATTTTTAGTAGAGACGGGATTTCTCCATGTTGGTGAGGCTGGTCTCGAACCCCCAACCTCAGGTGATCCACCCGCCTTGGCATCCCAAAGTGCTGGGATTACAGGCGTGAGCCACCGCGCCCGGCCTCCTTGTCATCATTTCTAAGGGCTGCATGAAAAAGAGGCATCACAACCT
>NC_044996.1:104155226-104182711 GCF_008728515.1 Papio anubis | reverse complement strand
TTGATGCCGCCAGGCAGTGTCTGGCGCCTGTCGCCAGGAAAGATATTATACGCTGCACTGATGCTGCTGCGCCAGCTGCGCCAGCTGCCGCCATTATTTTATTTTATGCGCCATTTTTCACGATTTTCACGTTCGCTGCCGCCAGCGCCATTATTATTTGATGCCGCCATGCGCGCGCTATGCCGCGGCGCGGCGGCGCGCGCGCGCGTGCGCGCAGCGCAGCGCGCGCCGCCGCAGCGCGCCACGTTTACAGTTACGCTGCTGCGCTGCCAGCGATGGCGAGCTACGCATGCACTGAATACAGATATTACGCGCCATACGCCATATATTATATACGTTTACGCGGTGAGCCACGCCATATAAGATCCATACGCGCCATATGCGCATATACGCGCCGCGCGCGCGCCACATTATTGCGGCGAGAGCGCGCTACGCGGCTGCGCCAAAAACCACATTATTATTATTATTAATTATTATTACGCGCGCATGCGTTACGCGCAGTTTTCACGTTACGATAGCGCGCGCGCGCGCAGCGCGCGCCAGCGCGCCAGCGCGAGCGCCAGCGCGCGCGCGCGCGCCTGCGCGCCATTATTACGCGCGCGCAGGCGCGCATTTTTAACGATATACGCTGATGCGAGCCGCGCCGCTATGTTTTACGCTTATTTTGTTGCGCGCGCGCGCCGCGCGGCATATATGTACGCCGCGCGCGCGCGCAGCGCTATGCACAACAAGATACGAGAGAACGTTTTTATTGATATGCTGATGATGCCGCTTTTGCGCGCGAGCGCGCAGCGCAGCGGCAGCGCGCGCGCAGCGCGGCGCGCGCGCCATAGCGCGAACCAGCATGAGAAAGATGCGCGCGTACGGAGCAGCGGCGCGCGCGCAAAGATGCGCCACGCGTGCGCGCCGAGCGCGCAGCAGCGCGCGCGCGCGCGCGCGCGGCGACGATGTTTTTGTTTTTGATACGCTATTTTCGCGCGATACGCATGCCGCGCGCGCGTTACGCGTTCGCGCCGCGCCGTTAAAGATACGCGCGCGTTATACATTACGCCGACATGCCGATGCCACGCGCGCCGCCACGGCGTTATGCCATGCCGCCAGCGCGCACCATTTTTCATTATTGATAGAGATGGCGGCGCCAGCGCGCCGCGCGCGCTGCTTTACGCTACGCCATTCGACGGTATTTGATATTGATGCGCTTTATTGTTACACGTTGTTCCATTATTTTGATGATGATGCTGAAGATTGCCGCGCGCCATGCCGCGCGCGCCGATGCCGCGCGCGCGCTGAGCGCAACGCAACCGTTTACGCGCGCCATGCCGCGCGTTGTCGCCAGCGCGCGCCGCGCGCGCGCCATAAAATGCGCAGCATCACCTGAGGTAGAGGTTGTAGAGAGGAGATGTATCAGCCTGGGCAGAGCGGTTTCTATAAAAAGAAAAAGAAAAAGGAAAGAGAAAGCGCCTACCTATTTTGCGGTTAGGAATCCTGATATCAGTTTCCACAAGGTCACTCTTGAATGTACTCCCAAATCCCATTTGACTAAAGGCAAGGGCCGCCTAAGTAGTACTTTGGATGGGAGAATTGATACAGTCACAAGAAAAGTAGAGTATAAGGCCATGTGTGTTTGCCTGTAATTCCAGCATTTTGGTGCCGAGACGGGCGATTACGCAGGCTGGGGAGATTTGGGTATTCATTCATGTAACATGGTGAAACCCCGTCTCTACTAAAAATACAAAAACTTAGCCGGGCGAGGTGGCGGCGCCTGTAGTCCCAGCTACTCGGGAGGCTGAGGCAGGAGAATGGCGTGAACCCGGGAGGCGGAGCTTGCAGTGAGCTGAGATCTGGCCACTGCACTCCAGCCTGGGTGACAGAGCCAGACTCCGTCTCAAAAAAAAAAAAAAAAAAAAAAAAAAAAGAAAGTAGAGTAACGAGATAAGAAAGACATAGGCTGAACTCACTTATGAACAGAAATCCAAAAATCCTAAATAAAATAATACCAAATTGAATTCAGCAGTGTGTTAAGACACTAAAACATGGCCAAGCAGGATTATTGCAAGAATGCAAAGATGGCTCAACATCAGCAAATCTACCATGACATTCACTGCGTTGATAGAAAAAAACAGAAAGAACACTGGTATGGGCATTAAAAGACAGACTTAAGTTCCATCTCTGCTCTGCCATTAACTAGCTGTGTAACATTTTACCTCTTTCCCATCCCCACATGGGTTCCCAGCTCTTCTCTGGGGAGGGGAGCACAGCATTGAGAATCAGTCTGCTCCTCTCCCTGCCTCATTTTCTTCATCTGTAAAATGAAGAAACATTCGAATTTTATGATTTTGCAGGCTTTTTGAAGGAAGCATGATGGAGTCCAACAAACAGTGAGGGAAATTTGCTGTGTAGCTGGGTCCTGGTTAAGTCATTGCATCCATAGTGCTGGTGGCCACCTCAGAGGAGATCAAGCTGGCAGTGCCACCCTGTGGCCTATTGGGAAGTGCATAAAAAGCGTAGACACCACTAGGGCAGACTGCAGACCAGAAGAAACACTCTGTTACTAAATACAGTGGTGGATGAGGGAAGTCACCATCACCACATGAAGTAGTTTTAAACACAAAACGAAATCTTTGGGAGGCCGAGGTGGGCGGATCACGAGGTCAGGAGATCAAGACCATCCTGGCTAACACGGTGAAACTCCGTCTCTACTAAAAATACAAAAAAATTAGCCAGGAATGGTGGCAGGCGCCTGTAGTCCTGGCTACTCGGGAGGCTGAGGCAGGAGAATTGTGTGAACCCAGGAGGCGGAGCTTGCAGTGAGCCGAGATCACGCCATTGCACTCCAGCCTAGGTGACAGAGCGAGGCTGCATCTCAAAAAAAAAAAAAAAGAAAAGAAAACTCTGCTCAAGCCTCTAGATCTACATTGTCCAATTCAATAGTCACTAACCACATGGGGCTATTTGAATTTAAATGAATTAAAATTAAATAGGCTGGGCACGGTGGCTCATGCCTATAAGCCAGCACTTTGGGAGGCTGAGGTGGGTGGATCACTTGAGGTCTGGAGTTCAAGACCAGCCTGGCCAACATGGTGAAACCCTTTCTTACCAAAAATTCAAAAAAAAAAAAAAAGGGCCGGGCAAGGTGGCTCACACTTGTAATCCCAGCACTTTGGGAGGCCGAGGCAGGTGAATCACCTGAGGTCGGGAGTTCAAGACTAACCTGACCAACATGGAGAAACCCAGCCTCTACTAAAAAATATACAAAATTAGCTGGGCGTGGTGGTGCATGCCTATAATCCCAGCTACTTGGGAGGCTGAGGCAGGAGAATCGCTTGAACCCAGGAGGTAGAGGTTGTGGTGAGCCAAGATCATGCCACTGCACTCCAGCCTGGGCAACAAGAGTGAAACTCCGCCTCAAAAAAAAAAAAAAATCAGTAGAGCATGTTGGCGAACGCCTGCAGTCCCAGCTACCTGGGAGGATGAGGCTCGAGAATCTCTTGGACCTGGGAGGCAGAGGTTGCGGTGAGCTGAGATCACACCACTGCATTCCAGCCTGGGCGACTGAGACTCTGTCTGATTAAGTAAATACATAATTAATTAAATTATTAAATTAAATTAAATATGCAGCTCTTCAGTCGCACTGGCCCCATCTCAAGTGCTCATAGCCACACAGGACGAGTGGCTACCATCTTGGAGGATGCAGCTGTAGAACATCTCTATAATTGCAGAAAGCTCTATTGGATAGCCCTGCTTTCACTCTAACTTCCAATTTGCAGAGAATATCAAGGACAAAGGGACATGTGAAACTGCACCATGAGTGTGCACTAAGCAATATTCAGGCAATGAGAAACTCTTATGGACAACTATTCAGTTTTAACAACAACAAATTGCAAGAAAAAAAAATGAGATGGAGGATAAACCTACAGACTAACAGGCTTAAGAAATGTATCGGCCGGGCGCGGTGGCTCAAGCCTGTAATCCCAGCACTTTGGGAGGCCGAGACGGGCAGATCACGAGGTCAGGAGATCAAGACCATCCTGGCTAACACAGTGAAACCCCGTCTCTACTAAAAAATACAAAAACATAGCCGGGCGAGGTGGCGGGCGCCTGTAGTCCCAGCTACTCGGGAGGCTGAGGCAGGAGAATGGCGTAAAACCCGGGAGGCGGAGCTTGCAGTGAGCTGAGATCCGGCCACTGCACTCCAGCCTGGGCGACAGCGCGAGACTCCATCTCAAAAAAAAAAAAAAAAAGAAACGTATCAACCAAATGCAATGTATGGACTTATTTGGATCTCAATTCAAACAAACTATTAAACATGTGTAAGATGGCCGGGGGCAGTGGCTCACACCTGTAATCCTAGCACTTTGGGAGGCCTAGGCAGGAGGATAACCTGAGGTTGGAAGTTCGAGACCAGCCTGGCGAACATAGTGAAACCCCGTCTCCACTAAAAACAAAAAATTAGCTCTGTGTGTGTTCTGTGTGGGAAATGTGAGAGGGGAGAAGAAAAGACACACACACAATACCTTCAAGGGTAAACAACCTGTATCCCACATAAATGGCAATGCAGATATAGTAGGCAAACGATATAATAAGCAAATTGCAATGGGAAGGGGAAAAGGGAAAAAATATATATATATACACATATATATATATATACACATATATATATATATATATATATATAAGGACATTAGACACACACACATATATATATATGTGTGTGTGTGTGTGTGTGTGTGTATTTGCATTCACCATCTCATGGAGGGATTCACCACCAGACCTGGAAGCAAATAGCCTGGGCTCCAGAGTCAGACACTGCACTCACCAGACTATGGGAGGGGACTCACCACCAGACTGCCGGGGCCAGCCTGGGATCCAGAGTTGGCCACTGTCCGTGCACAGACGAGGAGAAGTCTCATGAAGCTCGGGCGCCGGGTCTGGGACCCTAGTTCTTTTGTAACGAGTTGTTTAGCATGAGACCGGTCATGAGGGCCCTTTGCGATTGGGCTCATGACCACAAAAGGTCAACTTGTTTTTATGATTGTCTGTTGTTTTTCTTTTTCTTTCTTTTTTTGAGACAAGTCTCGCTTCTGTCACCAGGCTAGAGTGCAGTGGCGCCGATCTTTGGCTCATCGCAACATCTGCCTGGTTCAAGCGATTCTCCTGCCTCAGCCTCTCTGGGCGAAGTTAGGATTACAGGCGAAGCACCACACCCAGCTAATTTTTGGGTTTTGCAGAGACGGGTTTCACCATGTTGACCAGGATGGTCTCGATCTCCTAACCTCGTGATCCGCCCGCCTCCGCCTCCCAAAGTGTTGGGATTACAGGCATGAGCCACCGCGCCTGTCTGTTGTTTTTCAATAACTAACGTATAGGAATAGATTGAAATAGAGATTTCTCTGAAACAGTGCTGGATGAATGCCTCAAGGGGCTCACGCAAACTGTTCTGGGACTTGGTGACCATTGTTTGTGCCCATGTTCAATTTAGTTCAAGTTTAATATTTAACTTTTCCGGCTGGGCATGGTGGCTCACGCCTATAATCTCAGCACTTTGAAAGGCCGAGGTGGGTGGATCATCTGAGGTCAGGGGTCCAAGACCAGCCTGGGCAACATGGTGAAACCCTGTCTCTACTAAAAATACAAAATAAGCCGGGCATGGTGGCGCATTCCTGTAGTCCCAGCTATTTGGGGGGCTGAGGCAGGAGAATTGCTTGGACCCGGGAGGTGGAGGTTGTAGTGAGCTGAGATCACGTCATTGCACTCTAGCCTGGGCAACCAGAATGAAACTCGGTGTCAAAAAAAAAAAAATTAATATTTAACTTTTCCTCCACAGTGTGGTGGCACATGTCTATAATCTCAACTACTCGGGAGGTTGAGTCACGAGAATCGCTTGAACTCCGGGGGTAGAGGTTGCAGTGAGCCGGATTGCACCACTGCACTCCAGCCTGGGCGACAGAGCGAGATTCTGTCTGAAAAAAAAAAAAAAAAAAAAGTGGGAAAATGTGAACACTGAGTAGATACTTGATGATATGAAATAATTATTGTTATGGTGAGTGTTAATGCTACCGCAGTTATGCTCTTTTATAAAAGTCCTTAGCTCTTAGAGCTATCTTTGGAAAAATCTACAAATGATATGATACCTGGGATTTGCTGGAAAGTATTCTGGGCATGGAGGAGTGGGTGAAGGTATGGAGGCAATAAGATTGGCCATCAGTTTTTGTTTTTTTGTTTTTGTTTTGAGACAGGGTCTTGTTCTTTCACCAGGGCTGGAGTGCAGTGGTGTGATCACAGCTCACTGCAGCCTTGATCTCCTGAGTTCAAGTGATCCTCCTGCCTCAGCCTCCCGAGTGGCTGGGACAACAGGTGCATGCCACCACGCCCAGCTAACTTTTATTTTTGTAGAGATGGGGGTCTTGCTATGATGCCCATGCTGGTCTCAAACTCCTAGGCTCAAGCAATCCTCCCTCCTCAGCCTCCCAAGGTGCTGGGATTACAGGCGTGAGTGACTGCACTGGGCCAGTTTTTGAAATGGGGTGAAGAGTACAATGAAGTTTATTTTACTGTTTCTCTATTTGGATATATGTTGAAAATTTCCATAATAAAAAGTTTTAAAGGCTGGGCATGGTGGCTCATGCCTATAATCCCAGCACTTTGGGAGGCTGAGACGGGTGGTTTACTTGAGCTCAGGAGTTCAAGACCAGCCTGGGCAACATGGTGAAGCCCCGTCTGTACAAAAAAATGCAAAAAATAAAAAAAATAATAATAAATTTAGCCAGGTGTGGCGGCGCACGCCTGTGGTCCCAGTTACTTGGGAGGCTGAGGTGGGTGGATCACTTGAGCCCAGGAGGTCAAGGCTGCAGTGATCTGTGATTGTGTCACCACACTCCAGCGTGGGTGACAGAGTGAGACCCTGTCTCGAAAAAAAAAAAGTTTGAAAATGTTCAAATAAAAATGTGTGCATAAATATGTACAGCTGCTTTCCTGGTCGCACTACATTTACCATAGAACCGAATCCAGGACAGAGAAGAGAGATGTTCCAGGACAGCATGCCCATTGTAGATGGACTTCCAGCCACTTGGCCAACTGCAAGGAAAAGGAGAAAAAGAAAAGAGAAGTTGGGGCCGGACGCGGAGGCTCACACCTGTAATGCCAGCACTTTGGGAGGCCGAAGCAGGTGAATCGCCCAAGGTTAGGAGTTCGAGACCAGCCTGGCCAACATGGCGCAACCCCCCTCTACTAAAAATACAAAAATTAGCTGGGCATGGTGGCGCTTGCCTGTAGTCCCAGCTATTCGGGAGGCTGAGGCAGGGGAATTGCTTGAACCCAGGAGGTGGAGGTTGCAGTGAGCTGAGATTGCGCTGCTGAACTCCAGCCTGGGCGATGGAGCAAGACTCTGTCTAAAAAAAAAAAAAAAAGAAGAAGAAGAAAAAAAAAAGAAGAAGAAAGAAAAAGGAAGTTGGGATGATGATGAGAAGAGAGGGGAAAGGAAAGGAGGTTGTGGTGAGAGAAGCAAACCAGAAGGGCCCAGAGGAGGGTGCCTGGGATAGTGAGATGCCTGGAAAAGGACAAGGTTGGAAAGGACCTTACTGCACAGCCCTGGGACGCCCTCTCCCTCCCAGCTGCTTTACCCAAAAGCCTCCATCTGCTTTTTGAACACGTGACTCAGACTGTATGCCCACTGGGACCATATGCCCACAGTGCATGCACACCGTGTGCCCACAGAGACTCTGGGAGAATCCCCCAGATAACCGGGGGCCTCTTTCACCAGTTCCGCCTGCCAGTCCCCTAACTGCTCCAGTGGCTGTTGCTGATGGTTCACACCTGTGACCCTTGACAGAGGTTTGCCCTCAGATGATTGGAGCCACTCAGACCCGAGGTTCTCTGGAGCTAGGCATCTTCAACCACTGATTGGTATAGAGGCATACAGTCACCTTTCCCTGGCTTTGGCGCAGAACAGATTCTGAGGTTCAGTGTCTGCTGCAGAGCTCCCCGTAGGATCAAGCCTGAGGCTAGACTCCTGGAACCACATCCTTGCTAACCTTCTTCTCTCCTCCCCGCTTACAGCTTCCTGCTGAGAGCACCCCCATTCAATAACTGCCACTTGTGCAAGAACCCATGTTCCAGGCTCCACTTTTAGGGAGGCTTACTTGAAACAGAAGGTGGGGTAGGCACGCAGTTTGTTTTTCTCTGGGTTGTCATGCTCAGAACACAGTGTAGAGATTATGCAGAGGCAGAGACCAAGTCTCATACATATTTCTTTCCTCCATCCGACCTGAAATGATTAAAGCCAAAAAGATCCTGGCTTGAAGTGCCCACTGGAAAGGATGTACAAGTGCTGGAGCTACTGGGCTACAAAGGAAACTGTCTGGTGCCTTGGTCTAAGCTGTGTAAGAAAAAGAAAAAAAAAAACAAAACAAAACCAGAAAACCTAGTTCTGTGGACTGTTACACCCAAGCTAAGCCACTAGAATTCAGCTTGGGGACCTCTCTGGCTGATTGTGGCCTGAAAGTTTTCTTTCTTTTTTTTTTTTTTTGAAATAGAGTCTCGCTCTGTCGCCCAGGCTGGAGTGAAGTAGTGCCACCTTGGCTCACTGCAACCTCTGCCTCCCGGGTTCCAGCGATTCTCCTGTCTCAGCCTCCTGAGTAGCTGGGACTACAGGCGTGTGCCACCACGCCCGGCTAATTTGTTTTTGTATTTTTAGTAGAGACAGGGTTCCACCGTGTTAACCAGGATGGTCTCCATCTCCTGACCTCATGATCCACCTGTCTCAGGCTCCCAAAGTACTGGGATTACAGGCGTGAGCCACTGCGCCCGGCCCTCTTTTTTTGTTGCCCAGGCTGGAGTGCAGTGGCGTGAGCCTAAGGTGCGTGGACCTCTTGAGGTGAGGGGTTCGAGACCAGCCTGGCCAACATGGGGAAACCCCGTCTCTACTAAATATACAAAAATTAGCCAGGCGTGGTGACACATGCCTGTAGTCCCAGCTACATGGGAGGCTGAGGCAGCAGAATCGCTCAAACCTGAGAAGTGGAGGTTGCAGTGAGCCAAGATTGCATCACTGCACTCCAGCCTGGGCAATACAGCAAGACTCCGTCTCAAAGAAAAAAGTAAAGTAATCACCAGGCTATTTCAGAAGCGGGTGTTACCACCAGCAAACTGGGGGAGAATCATGTCTTGAATGATTCTGAGACCATGTCTAATGGGGATTTCATTAGGATTCTGACTGTGAAGACGTTGCTTCAGGGATTGGGGGGGATGTTGCCTGCAGTTCAGAGGGCAGAGTCTAAAACTGAGAGCCAGAAGGTACTAACCATGTGTCAGGCAGATGGGGGCTGGCTAAAGGGTGAAGGGGTCAGGGATTGGGTAGCCAAGGGTCAGGGTCAGGTTTAGCAGGCCCCACAGGAGGTCCTGAGCTAGTTCTAAGAATATTACTGGAATGTTGTCTATGCTTGACTCATACATAATGAAAACACTACTTTTATCGAGTCTTCTCTAAAATCCATTCAATGGGCCAGGCATGGTGGCTCACACCTGTAATCCCAGCACTTTAGGAGGCTGAGGTGGGCGGATCACTTGAGGCCAGGAGTTCAAGATAAGCCTGGGCAACATGGTGAAACCCCGTCTCTACAAAAAATATAAACATTAGCCGGGTGTGGTGGTGTGTGCCTGTCATCCCAGCTACTCAGGTGGCTGAGGCAGGAAAATCACTTGAGCCCAGGAAGGAGGTAGAGGTTGCAGTGAGCCGAGATCACGTCACTGTGCTGCAGCCTGGGTGACAGAGTGAGACTGTGTCTCAAAAAAAAAAAAAAATTAAATTAAAAAATAAAATCCGTTCAGTGGACATTGCCTGGATGTGACATTGCCTGGATGTGTTGGTTAATTTTGTGAGTCAACTTGACTGGGCCACAGGGTGCCCAGGTATTTGGCTAAACATTATTCTGGGTGTTTTCATGAGGGTGTTTTTGCATGAGATTAATGTCTGAATCCATCGACCCAGCAAAGCAGATGGCCCTCCCTAATATGGGCGAGCCTCATCCAAGCAGTTGAAGGCCTGAATAGAACAAAAGGGCTGATATCCCCCAAATAAGAGGGAATTTCTTCTTCCTATCTTCAAGCTGGGACATTGTTTTTTTCTCTCTTCAGACTCAGACTGAAACATTGGCTCTTCTTGGGTCTCCTGCTTGCTGAGTCACTCCGCAAATCTTGGGCCTTGTCAGCCTTCATAATCATGTGCCCCAATCCTACTGGTTCTGTTTCTCTGGAGAACTCTAATATGCTGGATAAATAAAGAACTCCATTCTTGTATAAATGCTCCAGTGGGCCTGGTGATTTTCAGCTGAGTCTTAGGTAATAGTCTCATAGTTCCTCAAAGGCACAAATGTAGCTTCTCCCATAATTAGAATATCCAGTCTAAGAGATTCTTTATAACTTCTCCTCTCCCCAATTCAGGCCTGCTTCCAGTTGGAATCATCCAGCAGGAAGTGGGCAGGAAGTGGATGTGGCTGGCTTCCTATTTCTCCACCTTGTACTTCCTTCTCCTTCCCTCCACCCCTACTAGCTTCTGAGGGTGGGGAATGGGTGGAGGGTGGAGTGGTAAGGGAACGGGCAAGGCCTCCCTTGGCCAGGTTCTCTCTGAGCCTGACAGGTGCCTAAAGCTGACTTTCTGTCCCCTGGCAGTTTTTATGGGCTCTTCAAAGATTCTCATGGCTGGGGGATCTCCCAGGCTTGTGAATACAGAGGCATGAGTGTCACCTCCCTCAGCCCTGGGCACTGGGCAAGTACCCTCTGACTTCTTTATGCTGAGGCCTCCCCAGCCCCCAGAAGTCCTCTTGAGCAGCCTCCCAGACAACTCTAGGGACGTTGCCTCCTGTGGAGTTCAAAGAAACAGACAAGTTTTCTCCCATTGTGCTCTGGAAGGATTGGGTGATTCTAGTGTGGCAGCACTCCCCTGTCTTGGTCACCATGGTAGCGAGCCAGCCATCATTTACCTTTTATTTATTTTGATTTAATTTTTTTTTTTTTTTTTTTCTGAGACAGAGTCTGACTCCGTTGCCTAGGCTGGAGTGCAGTGGTTTGATCTCGGCTCACTGCAACTTCCACCTCCTGGGTTCAAGCGATTCTCCTGCCTCAGCCTCCCTAGTAGCTGGGATTACATGTGTGTGCCACCACACCTGGCTAATTTTTGTGTTTTTAGTAAAGACAGGGTTTCGCCATGTTGACCAGGCTGGTCTTGAACTCCTGACCTCAAGTGATCCACCCACCTCAGCCTCCCAAAGTGCTGGGATTACAGGCGTGAGCCACTGCGCCCGGGCCATCATTTACCCTTTAGAAGTCCCAGGTGGGAGTGGACCCCAGTCTACTTCACCACAGCCTGCTTTATTCTTCTCAAGCGTGGGTCTGACAGGGTCCCCCATGGTTCTAGACAGTGGCACCTCCCTCAGCATCATGAGCACCTCTCACTCTGGCCCTGGGGCTTCTTTGTGGCTGCCCAGGTTGGGAGACTCCAACTCAGCATTCTGAAGCTTGTGCAAACACCCTGAGGGCAACCCTTGGCCGAGTGGGGCTGAGAGCCATAGATAAATACTGTCCTGTTCCAGCCTTCGGGCAGAGAATTCTGAGAGTCGTTTACATGGCCTGGGAAAGTCCCCAGTGATAGCAAGCCCCAGTTACCTACAATAATGAGGAGCTTTGATCAGCTTTCCTTCCTCCCCTGTTTCACTCTTTCCTGTCCCTCGCTCCTGTTCTTGGGGACCATTCCAAGAAATCAATTAAGTGTAAAGAAGCCCTGCTTTGGGGGCCAGGATGGGGAGAGTGGCGGTGAGGAGACAGGCTCAGACAGATCCCTCATTAGACTTTGGTTAAGAGGTAAAACCTTCCCACATACGTCCTTCCCCATATAACCTTTCATTTTAAGGGCTTTGGTGGGGTCTTAGACACTGCAGTTACTACCCCTTTCCCCTAAATCTCTTCCTCTATTTCCCCTTTCTCGCTCTCTGACCTTTCCTATCTTTGATCTGACTGAGACCCTCCAGAGACGCTGAACAGGCCCGGGAACCATTTCTTTTGTAAATCTATATATGGCGATTTGGCACCTGACTGAAATTTCACGTTTATTGTAGCTCAGTGTCTCTGTAGAAGCTTCCATTTTTATATCCTGTTACACACTGATCATTCCACCCAGAGTTCCTCTTCCAGAAAACGCTGACACCTAGTTTTTTTAGTGTCTGTTACACAAGTTCCAGTTTTCCTGCCATCCCGGTCCACCCCTCTGGTCCTGTTCTGAGCTGGGTTACTAACGTCAGTCTTAAAATATGCCCACTCCCTGCCCACTGCCAGCGAAGCCAATGAGGCACACTCCACAAAAGACCTGACTGGCAAATAGTCGATGACTACCTCTGCCTGAATACTATGCGGCTATAAATGCAGCCTCATCTTGTCCTCGTTTTAGCAGCCACGTCATCTGGCTACATAGTAACTGCTGATCCCTATTTCCTAATGCCTGCCGGACATTTCCACTGGGATGTCTTCAGGCTCCTCACATTAATAAGCCCACGATAGCTCATTATGTCGTCCCACAGAGCTCTGCCTCATGTATTTGTGGTCTCGGAGAATGGAGTCACCCGATCTCCCAGGCTAGCCACCTCAGAGACTCTCATAAAGACTCCAGCCCCTCCACCCTCCCCATCCAATTCCACCTCTCCCCGATCCTCTGGGTTCTACAGCTTGAACGAGTCTCCAGCCCCACTACCTCAGTTCACGTCCCTTCACTCCAACAGCCTCCTATCTGCTACCCCTCTGACCTCCAAGGGGTCTTATCTTTCTGAGTTGATTCAGATCTTGTCACTTTTTGGTTTAGAAACTTTTGTGGTCTTTCCATCGGCCGTATGAGCGGCTAGCTTTCAGTTCACAGGTGAGAACTATAATAAAAGTATTCACAAATCAGCCCCAAGACCTTTCCCCAGCCTCAGCTGGGGCACATATACGACGCCCCGACCTTCCTCGAAGGTCACAATCTTGGGTCCAGTGGGACCAAGGTTTGAAGCTCTACTTTCCTCTTCATTTCTGCCACCAAGTCTCTGAATTCCTGCCTCTGACAGTAACCCCGTGACTGTGGTTCTCCAGTCTCCAGTCATTACTCTCGGCTCTCATTCTCTTCCTATATTGAGTCAGGTTTCTCAATGATGACTGCCTGCTATTAATTTTCAAACTCCCAAGCATCCTGCTGGCTGCATCCAAATAACAGTCATCTGAGTACATAGTCCCCAGTCCCCCGGGAAGCATCAAGTGGCCAAAGCTCATTAAGAAACTACAGAAGTGTCCTGCAATGTTCACTCTTCCTACCTGCTTTGAGGGCAGGATTCCAGAACACAGCGATCTTCTCCACCCACTCTTTTCAGTTGCTGATGTTGTCCTGAGAGACTCAACTCCAGCACATCAGAGTACCTGCATGAGTCCATTGATATTCTGAGGACAGACCCGCCTGCTCTTGGAGTGGTCAAAGGGCTGGGGGTGGGGGAGAAGTCTGGGGACCCCGGCACCACTGGAGTACATGCCAAGAGCCAACCAAATCAGCCGGGTGTGGTGGCTCACGCCTGTAATCCCAGTACGGTGGCAAGCGCCTGTAACCCCAGCAACTCGGGAGGCTGAGGCAGGAGAATCGCTTGAACCCAGAGGTCGGAGGTTGCAGTGAGCACACAACTACACTCCAGCCTGGGTGATAGAGTAAGACTCCATCTCAAACAAACAAACAAAAACAAAAAAGAAGAGCCAATCAAATCTATATACAGGGTGGAAGCCACCGACTGTAGATGAACAGTTCTGAACTCAGGGCCTATGAACCCCTAGGTTGTGAATCCCCAGAAATTAGAGGTGAAATCTGATAATATATATACTGGCACTTCTGGGAAGAAGATCCACAATTCTCATCACATTCTCAAAGGAGTCTGTGACACAAATGAGGTTCAGGAAAGGAAAACAAAGTGGCCCGCCGGATTGATTATTTTGTTAGAATATGTTTCTTCC
Source organism: Papio anubis (assembly GCF_008728515.1). NCBI lineage: Eukaryota > Metazoa > Chordata > Mammalia > Primates > Cercopithecidae > Papio > Papio anubis. Next base: position 104,168,701 of record NC_044996.1, on the reverse strand, counting down.
TGATTACAAAAGCAATCCATGTTCATTGGAAAACTGGAAAATAAAACAAGCACCAAGAACACTGTAAAATCAGCCCTGGCTGGGCGCAGTGGCTCACGCCTGTGATCCTAGCACTTTAGAAGGCCGAGGCGGGTGGATTGTCTGAGCTCAGGGGTTCAAGACCAGCCTGAGCAACATGGTGAAAGCTCATCTTTACCAAAAATACAAAAAATTAACCGGTGTGGTGGTGCACACCTGTAACCCCAGTTACTTGGGAGGCGGAGGTGAGAGGATCACTTGAGCCTTGGAGGCAGAGGTTGCAGTGAGTGAAAATGGTACCACTGCACTCCAGCCTGGGTGACAGAGTGAGACCCCGTCTCGAAAATAAATACATAATTAATTGTAAAAAAATCAGCCCTGATTCCACCATCCAGAGATAACCATGTCAATATTTTTGTGTGTATTCCTCCAGTCCTTTTCCTGTGCACACATAACATACCTTATCCTTCTAAACCTGGGGAAGATGCTCCTTTGTGATCTGCTTCCATCTACTTAAGATATCATGGACAATTTTCCAGTTCATTAAATATCCTTCTATAACTTTAATGACTTAGATCAATTCATAGTATTCAATCATTTCAGCGCCTTATTTTATATTGCTTTCTGGTGTTTTCTGCTATTATAAATAATGTTGGGAAAAATACCCTCTTACATACACTTTTTAAAAAAGAGATGGGGGATCTCACTATGTTGCCCAGGCTGGCCTCGAACTCCTGGGCTCGAGTGATCCTCCTGCCTCAGCCCTCCTCATAGCTGGTACCTACAGGCATGCACTATCTTTACGTATACTTTTAAAAATATTTCTTTGTTTTCTTTTAATACAATTCTAGAAGTGGAGGGGTTTTTTTTTTTTTTTTTTTGGCAGAGGGGGGATTTTCTTTTTTTTTTAAATGGAGTCTTGCTCTGTCGCCCAGGCTAGAGTGCAGTGGCATGATCTCAGCTCACTGCAACCTCTGCCTCCCAGGTTCAAGTGATTCTCCTGCCTCAGCCTCCTGAGTAGCTAGGACTACGGGCGCACACCATCATGCCCGGCTAATTTTTGTATTTTTAGTAGAGATGGGATTTCACCATGGTAGCCAGGATGATCTCGATCGCTTGACCTCGTGATCCGCCCACCTCAGCCTCCCAAAGTGTTGGGATTACAGGCATGAGCCACCGTTCCTGGCTTTTTGGGATTTTTTGAGACAGAGTTTCCCTCTGTCACCCAGGCTGGAGTGCAGTGGTGCGATCTTGGTTCACTGCAATCTCAGTCTCCTTGGCTCAAGCGATTCTCCTGCCTCAGCCTCCTGAGTAGCTGGGATCACAGGTGCATGCCACCATGCCTGGCTAATTTTTGTATTTTTTGTAGAGATGGGGTTTTGTCACGTTTGGCCAGGCTGGTCTCAAACTCCTGGCCTCAAGTGATCCGCCTGCCTCGGCCTCCCAAAGTGTTGGGATTACAGGCATGAGCCACCGTGTCTGACCAGAAGTGGAGTTTTCGAATGAAAGAGTATAAACACTTTTATTTAAGGATTTTGTATTGAAAAACTATTCTCCATAAAGTTGACTGCAGTTTATTCTCCTACCAGCAATTTATGAGAACACTCACTCCCTTGCATCCTCTAGCAACCAATAGTTGTTGGGTGTTATCTTTTCAGGAGGAGGGAGGGGAATGTTTGTAATCTGGTAGGTAATAGAGCACATTTCAGGTTTTGCTGAAGCCCTGTGTGGATGCCGGTCAGGACTGCAGCTGTGGATTGCATGGTTAACATTGCCTGAGAATTTTCCCCAGAGTTTTAGCAACCCTCTGACAGGTGCTATTCAATAGAAGATGGCTCTGCTTTTTTTTGCCTGTGACCTGGAGACATGGCAACAGCTTAATTTCCAGGCAGTGACTAGTTTAGAGTCCATGAGATTGAGTGGCAGCAAGTAAATATTTGGTGGCTCTTTAAAAGGAAAAAATTCCCTCCTAAGCCCGGTTTAAGTCAAAATTTCTTTTTTTTTTTTTTTTTGAGATGGAGTCGCTCTGTCGCCAGGCTGGAATGCAGTGGCCAGATCTCCAGCTCACTGCAGCTCCGCCTCCGGGTTTATGCCATTCTCACCGCCAGCCTCGAGTAGCTGGGTTCTGGCTCGCCACCTTGCCCGGCTAGTTTTTGTATTTTTAGGCGGGGCAGGGTTTCACCCCAGGATGAATGCCGATCTGCACAGCCTCGTGATCCGCCCGTCTCGGCCTCCCAAAGTGCTGGGATTACAGGCTTGAGTACCGCGGGCCCAAGTCAAAATTTCTTTCTTTTCTTTTTTTTTTTTTGAGATGGAGTTTCACTCTTGTAAGCCCAGGCTGGAGTGCGAGGTGGCATGATCTCGGCTCACTGCAACCTCCGCCTTCCCAGGAGCAAGCAATTCTCCTGCCTCATCCTCCTGGGTAGCTGGGATTACAGGTGTGCACCACCACACCTGGCTGATTTTTTGTATTATTAGTAGAGACAGGTTCTGCCATGTTGGCCAGGCTGGTCTTGAACTGCTGACCTCAGGTGATCCGCCCACTTCAGCCTCCCAAAGTGCTGAGATTACAGGCATGAGCCACTGCGCCCAGCGTAAGTCAAAATTTCTATGTCTTGTGAAAGTTTTAAGAATTGTGGCTTGGCCGGGCGCGGTGGCTCAAGCCTGTAATCCCAGCACTTTGGGAGGCCGAGACGGGCGGATCACGAGGTCAGGAGATCGAGACCATCCTGGCGAACACGGTGAAACCCCGTCTCTACTAAAAAAAATACAAAAAACTAGCCGGGCGAGGCGGCGGGCGCCTGTAGTCCCAGCTACTCGGGAGGCTGAGGCAGGAGAATGGCGGGAACCCGGGAGGCGGAGCTTGCAGTGAGCTGAGATCTGGCCACTGCACTCCAGCCCGGGTGACAGAGCCAGACTCCGTCTCAAAAAAAAAAAAAATTCAGCGTGACTGGAGTTCAACGTGGAATTGTGGCTCATCCCTTGGCCTGTAGTCCCAGCTACTCGGGAGGCTGAGGCAGGAGAATGGCGTGAACCCAGGAAGTGGAGGCTCATCCCAAAGCCCCCCTGGCATGCACCAGTTTTCTGGATAATTTGAGGAAATAATGAGCCTGTGTGAATAAATATTTTTCATAATTAATAAATTAATAAATATCTGCCTAAAGACATGTCTTATTCTACACAGTAGACTTGTTGGGGACTCCAGAAATGTGCATGTAACTGAAATCCTATTTTTTATAAAAATTTTTTTTTAAATTTACATACAACTTACATTTCTCTATTTTTAACTTCTCTAGGATTACCCTCAAAAGTAAGCCCAAGGCCCAACACAGTGGCTCACGCCTGTAATCCCAGCACTTTGGGAGGCGAGAGGATCACTTGAGCCCAGGAGTTCGAGACCAGTCTGGGCAACACAGTAAGACTTCGTCTCTACACAACAAAAAATAAAGTAAAATAAAGTAAGCTCAGGGTGATTCTGTTTTTTTGAGGTGGAGTCTCGCTCTGTCGCCCAGGCTGGAGTGCAGTGGCGTGATCTCCCACTCACTGCAAGCTCTGCCTCCTGGGTTCACGCCATTCTCCTGCCTCAGCCTCCTGAGTAGCTGGGACTACAGGCGCCCGCCACTACGCCCAGCTAATTTTTTTAAAATATATATATTTAGTAGAGACAGGGTTTCACCATGTTAACCAGGATAGTCTCGATCTCCTGACCTTGTGATCCACCCGCCTCAGCCTCCCAAAGTGCTGGGATTACAGGCGTGAACCACCGTGCCCGGCCGATTCTTTTATAAAGTAAATAATAACCTATGTTGCAAATTCACATTTTTGCCTAGCTAGAGTGCTGGAAGTCACTTATTCAGTTAATTCACTCTCCTAACATCGTTACCTCACATAGGGTGCCTAACACTGTGTTTGGAGTTGTAGAAGGGATTTTGATTTTTGTCTTGTCTCTTGGGGCTTTTTTTTCTTTTTCTTTTTCTTTTATTTTTTGAGACGGAGTCTCGATCTGTTGCCCAGGCTGGAGTGCAGTGGTGCGGTCTCAGCTCACTGCAACCTCCACCTCCCGGGTTCATGTGATTCTCCTGCCTCAGCCTCCTGAATAGCTGAGATTACAGGCACGCGCCACCATTCCCAGCTAATTTTTGTAATTTTAGTAGAGACGGGGTTTTGCCATGTTAGCCAGGTTAGTCTGAAACTCCTGAGCTCAGGTGATCCGCCTGCCTCGGCCTCCCAAAGTGCTGGGACTAAAGGCGTGAGCCACCACACCTGGCTATGGGGCGTTAATGAGGAGTGTGGCAGAGTTCCCTGACAGCCGTGCCCCTACCATGGTGGGCTTGCGGACAGGCAAGAGTTGGTGTCACAGGCTGGGTGTACTGCTCTCCCTCCTTCCTGCTGGGGGCACTGCTGTTGCCACAACTCTTCCCTCCTCTCCCTTTGGGTACCAATAACTGAAGGGTACAGCTGAGGGAAAGCAGACACACGTGGACAGTAACCCCAGAGGTCACCAGCCCAGATAGCAGTGATCCCAACTTGGCCAGTGATGTTAACCAGCAGTTTCTGCTTAAGTGGAAAATAGGTCCTAAAGGAAAGCTCCTGCCCTTCTGTGGTTTGCAGTAGGGCTAAGGGTTAGACTGGTGGAGACAGCATGGCATGGGGAAGTCCCAAACCGACACAGAGCCTGCCTGAAATGCCCGCATTGACTTTGCTTTTCAGTATTTCAATGTCATGCACAAAATCCAAAAGTTCATGGTGTATGTAGCTCAATGGAAAGAAGCAAATGAGCAGGCAGGAGTCAGATGCAAATGGGGTGTGTCCACGAAATGTCATTTTGAAGTTTGTGGTTTGGCATTTGGAATGTATTTTCCTAGAGGAAAACAGAACTATGTTTAAATGGATATTAGATTCCTAGACTAGACTTCAAAATTCTATATAACTCATAATGTGGCTAAATACCCTCCCTGGTTTTTTTTTTGTTTGTTTGCTTTTTTTTTGTTTTTTCTTTTCTTGAGATTGAATTTCACTCTTGTTGCCCAGGCTGGAGTCCAATGGTGTGATCTCGGCTCACCGCAACCTCCGCCTCCCGGGTTCAAGCGATTCTCCTGCCTCAGCCTCCCGAGTAGCTGGGATTACAGGCATGAGCCACCATGCCCGGCTAATTTTGTATTTTTAGTAGAGACGGGGTTTCTCCATGTTGGTCAGGCTGGTCTCGAACTCCCGACCTCAGGCGATCTGCCCGCCTCGGCCTCCCAAAGTACTGGGATTATAGGCGTGAACCACCGAGCCTGGTGTATACCCTCTCTTATAATGAAAAAACAGTAGTAAACAAAATGTCAGTTTGTAACAATAATTTTAGAAAACAAAGAAAAACAATTTCCAAACAGAAAATAAGAGTTTTGGCCAGGCGCAGTGGCTCACGCCTGTAATCCCAGCACTTTGGGAGGCTGAGACAGGTGGATCACGAGGTCAGCAGATTGAGACCATCCTGGCTAACACAGTGAAACCCCGTCTCTACTAAAAATGCAAAAAAAATTAGCCGGGCATGGTGGCGGGCGCCTGTAGTCCCAGCTACTCGAGAGGCTGAGGCGGGAGAATGGCGTTAACCCGGGAGGCGGAGCTTGCAGTGAGCCAAGATTGCGCCACTGCACTCCAGCCTCGGCACTCGGTGACAGAGCGAGACTCCATCTCAAAAGAGAAAAAAAAAAAAAAAGAAAAAAAGAAAAGAATAATTTTTATTTATTTATTTATTTTTTGAGACAAAGTATTGTTCTGTCGCCCAGGCTAGGGTGCAGTGGCATGATCTTGCTTCACTGTAACCTCCGCCTCCTGGGTTCAAGTGATTCTTGAACCCTGGAAGGGGTTCAGGAGGCCTCAGCCTCCCGAGTAGCTGGGATTACAGGTGTATGCCACCATATCCTGCTATTTTTTTTTTTTTTGTATTTTTACTAGAGATGGGGTTTCACCATGTCGGCCAGGCTTGTCTTGACCTCCTAGCCTCAAGTGATCTGTCCACCTCAGCCTCCCAAAGTGCTGGGATTACAGACATGAGCCACTGTGCCTGGCCAAGAGTTTTTATTTATCTGAACCACTAGTGCTTATAGAAACCAGACCTCACTTAGAAAGGAAGGAAGAAGTCATTAACTTTTTGGGAAGAGTTTGATCAGGTACTTCGGGAACTCTCAAAATTAAGGGCTTGAAATCATTGGCTCTTTTTGTCTAATTTTATTTACAATTTATGGCCTTTCTTTTTAAAATACTGCTGTATAACTAAAACCACTTTGGTTTAACACCAGCAGTGATCGGAGGGTTGGGTTTTGGAGTTAAAAGCAAGAGATGGCGGTATGATGGCTCAAACCTATAATCAGCACTTTGGGAGGCGAAGGCGGGTGGATCCGCGAGGTCCAGGAGAATCGAGGGTATCCTGGCTAACATGGTGAAACCCGTCTCTACAAAAATACAAAAAACAGCCAGCGTGTGGCGAGGCGCTGTAGTCAGCTACTTGGGCTGAGAGGCGGGGAGAATAAGCGTGAACCGGGGCCCGGGCTTGCAGTGAGCCGAGATCCATGCACTCCAGCCTGGGAGACACAGCGAGACTCCGTCTCAAAAAAAAAAAAAGAAAGCAGAGATTTTACTGAGGTAAAATTAAACATTCCGGCGGTAGCGGTGGCTCAAGCCTGTAATCAGCACTTTGGGAGGCGAGGCAGGTGGGATCCGCGAGGTCAGGAGGTCGAGACCTTCCTAGCTACTTGGTGGCTCCCGTCTCAACTAAAAAATACAAAAATGCTTGAGCAGTGGCTCAGCCATAATCCCAGCACTTTGGGAGGCCGAGGCGGGTGGATCACGAGGTGGAGATAGAACCATCCCACAGGCACGGTGAAACAACCCGTCTCTACTAAAAAATACAAAAAAACTAGCGAGGCCCGAGATGGCGGGCAGTCCCAGCTACCGGGGAGGCTGAGGCAAGGAAATGCGTGAACCCGGGAGGTGGAGCTTGCAGTGAGCTGAGATCCGGCCACTGCACTCCAGCCTGAGGCTGACAGAAGCGAGACTCCGTCTCAAAAAAAACTAGCCGGGCGAGGTGGCGAGGCCTGTAGTCCCAGCTACTCAAGGCCTGGGGAGGCAGGAGAATGAAGTGAACCAGGTGAGCTTGAAGTGAGCTGAGATCAGCCACTGCACTGCAACCTGGGCGGAGCAGAGAGAGACTCTGTCTCAAAAAAATTTTTCCAAGTACTGGTTGGAAAGAAGCCATAGAATAAAGATAAAAAGGTGAAAGTGGTGGTGCAGTGAGCTCACGCCTACAATCAACATTTTGGAAGGTAGAGGCAGGCAGATCACCTGAGGTCAGGAGTTTGAGACCAGCCTGCATGTATGGTGGAACTTAGGTCTCTACTAAAAAATACAAAAAAGTTAGCGGGCATGGTGGCGAGCCTGTAATCCCCAGCTACTTGGGAGGCTGAAGCAGGAGGAATTGCTTGAACAGGAGGCAGAGGTTGCAGTGAGCAGGGTCAGCACCATTGTACTCCAGCCTGGGCAGCAGGGAGTGAGACTCTGTCTCAAAAAGAAAAAATAAATAGCAAAAGGTGAACCACAGATGAAAGACTGTCCCGGCTGAGGCCTTGGTGGCTCAAGCCTGTAATCCCAGCACTTTGGGAGGCGAGGCAGGAGGAGGATCACGAGGTCAGGAGGTCAGAGACCATCCCACAGCTATACAGTGAAACCCGTCTCTACTAAAAATGCAAAAACAGCGCTGGGGCCAGTGGCCCAGGCGCCTGTAGTCCCAGCTGACTGAGGCAGGAGAATGGCGTAAATCCGGGAGGCGGAGCTTGCAGTGAGCTGAGATCCGGCCACTGCACTCCAGCCTGGGCCACAGAGCGAGACTCCGTCTCAAAAAAAAAAAAAAAAAAAAAGAAAGAAGACTGTCTAAGGTGGATTACTGTGCCCTGAGTGGTGAAAGATGGCGGTGAGCAGAGAGAATGGTGAAGGTAAGTAAGGCTCAGGCCCGCCAGTACCCTAAGCATGAAGAATGTTCTATGAGCACCCCTGAGAGCTTGGGTGCCGTACCTGGAGTGTTGAGGAAGGGCTAGAAGGCACTGTGTGTATCCAGCCATTCAGATTTGAGACCTGCTTTAATGGCTGGTGTTTGAAATTTAGGGCGTGTCTTGCTCTGTAGTACTAGACTATAGGAGCTAATCTCTAAAGATGGCCACCCCACAATGCACTGCTATTCATTCCTTTGGATGCTGGCTGACCCTGGGACTTGCTTTTTCGCTAAGAGAATCCCTTGGGCTGATACTGCATGACTTCTAAGGCTAGGTCCTAAGAAGTCTTATAGCTACCACCCAGATCTCCTGGAACATCATTCGCTCTAGGGGAAGCCAGCATAGGGAAGCCCAACTACTCTGATGGTTATGCTGTGAGGAAGCTGTTTTCCAGCCACTCCAGCCACTCCAGACATGTGAGGAAAGAAGATTCAGATAAGTCCAGCTTCATCCACCATCTAACCAAAACCAAATTCAGATGCTCAAGGAAGAACTTTGCAGTTGAGCTTGTTATCCCCGAGAACTGTGAAGAATAATACATAGGCTGGGTGTGGTGGCTCATGCCTGTAATCCCAGCACTTTGGGAGGCCGAGGCAGGTGGATCACGAGGTCAGGAGTTCGAGACCAGCCTGGCTAACATGGTGAAACCCTGTGTCTACTAAAAACTACAAAAATTAGCGGGGCTTGGTGGTGCGTGCCTGTAGTCCCAGCTACTCGGAAGGCTGAGGCAGGAGAATCGCTGGAACCCGGGAGGCAGAGGTTGCAGTGAGCTGAGATTGCATCACTGCACTCCAGCCTGGGCGACAGAGTAAGACTCCATCTCAAAAATAAAAAACAAACAAACAAACAAATAAATAAATAAAATAGTCATTCGAAGCCACTGAATTTTGGAGGTGGCTTTTACACAGCAGCAGCTAACTGGAACTCGGGTTAAGTCCTAAACTTGCTTTCCTACCAAGCTCATCAACATTTCAGTTCCATCTACTCCCATGAGGATGTGTTGACCCACCCCAATCTACTTAGTGGGAGGGAACATCAGGAATCTCCCAGCATGCCAGACGCAGTGGCTCATACCTGTAATCCCAGCACTTTGGGACACACAAATGGGAGGATCACTTGAGCCCAGGAGTTCAAAACCACCCTGGGCAGCATAAGGAGACCCTATCTCTACAAAAAATTTTAAAATTAGCTGAGCATGGTGGCAGGCACCTGTGGTCCCAGCCACTCAGGAGGCTGAGGTGGGAGGATCACCTGAGCCTGGGAGGTTGAGGCTGCAGTGAAATGTAATCCGGCCATTGCACTCCAGCCAGGGTGACAGAGCAAGAAAAAAAAAAAAAAAAGAAAAGAGCAAGAAAAAAAAAAAAAAGAATCTCTTAGCACACTCAGCCTTCAGACCTCAATTAGTTTCTCCTTAAATCTTACTCACAGGCCCTTTGCTAGGTTAGAAGTCTAAAGATTATAATTAAGAAAAAGAAATAAGTAATAAAGACCATGAGCTCTTGAGTGAGGTTCATCCTGGAAAGTAACCAAGGTAACATTAGCTATTTGTAGCAGTCTGGTGGGGCAGCCTTGGTGGAACCTGGAGATAATTCTGGACCAATGATCCAGAGCTGACTGAAAAATTGTTTCCTGTCTCTATAGTGAAAATCTCTTATGTTTCTGTATCATGTCTTTTTTTTTTTTTTTTTTTTTTGAGAGACAGAGTCTCACTTTGTTGCCCAGGCTGGAGTACAATGGTGCGATCTCTGCTCACTGCAACCTCCACCTCCCGGGCTCCCCACATCCTGAGTAGCTGGGATTACAGGTGTCCACCACCACACCCAGCTACTTTTTGTATTTTTAGTAGAGATGGGGTTTCACCATGTTGGCCAGGCTGGTTTTGAACTCCTGACCTCAAATGATCTGCTCGCCTTGGCCTCCCAAAGTGCTGGGATTACAGGCGTGAGCCACCGCGCCCGGCCTTCTCTATCGTGTCTTCTAAGAACCAGTTGCTTCCAGAGACATAGAGCAGTGCAGGTGTCTGTTTGTTTTTCAAAGACTAGTTTAAGGAATTGAGTAACAAAAGGCCTTCTGGGCACATTGCCGGAGATTTCTTGTGCTATGGAAATGACTTGAACAGAGAAGTCATTTTCCAGATGAGTTGTCAGTGGGTTGTTGTTGTTTCTTATGACAAGGCTGGTAGACTCATGGTTGAACAATTACACAAATTCAGTCAGTCAGGGTAACACAGCCACTGAGGTGATGGAGGTTCACTAATCCCTCCCTGTCAGAAGAATGAAGCATGTGATTATGTTAGACGAACTGATAAGACCCAGAGTTTGAAGCCAGGGGAGGTGTCTCATGTTTGTAATCCCAGCTACTTGGGAAGCTGAGGCAGGAGGGTCCCTGGAACCTGAGAGCTCAAGACCAGCCTGGGCAACACAGAGAGACCCTGTGTCTTAAAAACACAACAACAATGGCCGGGCACAGTGGCTCATGGCTCACGCCTGTAATTCCAGCACTTTAGGAGGCCGAGGCCGATGGATCTCTTGATGTCAGAAGTTCGAGACCAAACTGACCAACATGGTGAAATTCCATCTCTACTAAAAATACAAAAAAAAAAAAAAAAAATTAGCTGGGCGTGGTGGCGCATGCCTGTAATCCCAGCTACTTGGGAGGCTGAGGCAGCAGAATCACTTGAACCCGGGAGGCGGAGGTTGGAGATTACAGCATTGCACTCCAGCCTGGGCAACGAAAGTGAAACTCCGTCTCAAAAAAAAAAAAGAAAAAAGAAAATTACAACAGCAAGAATAAAAATAAGACACAGAATATGTCTGGGGGTCAGTGCTCCCTACGAGGTTGATAATCAACAGCAGTTGCTTTCCTCCGCCTACCTGCAATGCTGTCTTGAGGTGCAGAAGGCACTCAAAAATGTCTGCCTAATGAATGAATCTATGACTTAGAAGTCCTGAAACTGAGTAGCTTGGAGTCAGGTAACCCACAGGGATCCTATAAATAGCAAGACTGAAAACAGTTCCATTCATGCAGTAATTGAGTTACACCCTAGCTAACTATACAGGGTGTCCATGCAGTCTGGAAACAGGCAAAAATATAGGATGTCATCAAGAATATCTTCAGAAAATAAATAGTGGGCCGTGTGCAGTGGCTTGCACCTGTAATCCCAGCAATTTGGGAGGCCGAGGCGGGGAAATCACTTGAGGCCAGGAGTTTGAGTCCAGCCTGGCCAACATGATGAAACCCCATCTCTACAAAAAATACAAAAATTAGCCAGGTGTGGAGGCGGGCACATGTAATCCCAGCTACTTCAGCAGGCTAAGGCACGAGAATCGTTTGAACCCAGGAGGCAGAGTTTGCAGTTTGCAGTGAGCAGGGGTGGCGCCCCTGCACTCCAGCCTGGGCAACAGAGCAACACTTAGTCTCAAAAAACAAAAACAAAAAACAACAACAAATACAGTAATGGTATGTGCATTTCAAGAGTTCACAGACACCCTGTATGTTAACATCAACCATTTCAGATCTTTGACTGGCTTAGTCTCACAGGATGCGACAAATCATTTGGTTTTCTGAGGCTTTGTGCAAATTCCTGTATGGCGTAAACTCTCTTGTCAGTGCTGCCCAGGGGCCTCCCACAGGGAGGAACTCAGAAGTGACAAAGGTGACTGGGAGTCCAGCTGTGACAGCCAGAGAAGCCAGCGGGCAGCAGCACGAGAAACAGATCACCTCATTCCAGTCCTTCCCCAGCAGCGCTGGGCTGCAGGGCCAGAGGCAATAATGGCAACAGGGAAGGCAGGAGCAGACATGGGGCTGGTCCACAGAACAAGGAGGGCCCTGATTCCACCCCCACGCCGCTGGCTCCCAGGTCTTTCTGGAGAAACAGTTCCCCTAACAGGACTTGCCTTTCTTTTCTCTCAGCTTCCCCAGCCAACCCAGTAGAGGGTCACCTCAGATTGGAGGACCTGGGAGAATCTTCGTCACTTGTCCTTGTGATGAGGTCAAGAAATAATACAAGGGCCGGGTGCGGTGGCTCATGCCTATAATTCCAGCACTTTGGGAGGCCAAGGTGGGTGGATCACCTGAGGTCCCGAGTTCAAGACCAGCCTGGCCAACATAGTGAAACCCCGTCTCTACTAAAAATACAAAAAAAAAAAAAAAAATTAGGCCAGGCAAGGTGGCTCACACCTGTAATCCCAGCACTTTGGGAGGCCAAAGCTGGAGGATCACGACGTGAGGAGTTCAAGACCAGCCTGGCCAATATGGTGAAACCTTGTCTCTACTAAAAATACAAAAATTAGCTGGGCGTGGTGGTACACGCCTGTAGTCCCAGCTGCTCGGGAGGCTGAGGCAAGAGAATTGCTTGAACCTGGGAGGGAGAGGTTGCAGCGAGCTGAGATCGCGCCACTGCACTCCAGCCTGGGAAACAGTGAGTCTCAAAAACAACAACAACAACAAAAATTAGCTGAGCGTGGTGGTGCACACCTGAGGTCCCAGCTACTAGGGATGCTGAGGCAGGAGAATCACTTGAACTTGGGAGATGGATGTTGCAGTGAGCCGAGATTGTACCACTGCACTCCAGCCTGGGCAATAAAGCAAGACTCTATCTCAAAGAAAAAAAAAAAAAGAAATGAAAGAATACAAGGAGGTTGTGATCGTTAATTACCAAGTAAGGAGGCTTTCCTGCTATTAAAGATAGGTTAATGAAAGAGCACAATTGGCCAATAAAACTCTGGGGAAAACAGTAAAAAGGATGCTCTAGCATGGGTGCAGTGGCTCATGCCTGTAGTCCTAGCTACTCTGGAGGCTGAGGCAGGAGGATCGCTTGAGTCTAGGAGGTTGGGGCTGCACAGAGCTGTGATTGCACCACTGCACTCCAGCCTGGGGGACAGATCAAGACTTGTCTCAACAACAACAACAACAACAACAACAAAAAAGAATGTTCTAGCATGTACAACGTCAACTGGTTTACGTTTCTAGACACTATAATAATCTTCCAGGATCCTCAGAAAACACTTCACCCCTGGCTGGTCCCAGTGCAGTGGTGTTTACAACTAATTGATCACAACTAGTTACAGATTTCTTTGTTCCTTCTCCGCTCCCACTGCTTTACTTGACTAGACTTAAAAAAAAAAAAAAGAAAGAAAAGAAAAGAAAAGAAAAAGAAAAAGAAAACACTTTACTCCAACATTTGTCAGAAGAGTTTTACCAAGGAGGAAGGCAATGATGATTTCTATGCTCAGGAAGGAAGGGGAAGGAACCTGTATTGGGCCTTTAAAAGAAATCCGCTCCCACTATTGCCACCATGAAACAATCACAAAAGATTCAAACTTTATTTTTTTTTATTTTTTTTTTTTTTGAGACAGAGTCTCGCTCTGTCGCCCAGGCTGGAGCTTGCAGTGAGCTGAGATCGCGCCACTGCACTCCAGCCTG
>NC_044996.1:104152590-104155126 GCF_008728515.1 Papio anubis | reverse complement strand
AAAAAAAAAAAAAAATTAGCCATCTGTGGTGGCATGTGCCTGTGGTCCAGCTACTTGGGAGAGTGGGGTGGAAGGATCGCTTGAGGCCAGGAGTTGGAGGCTGCAGTGAGCTGCGATCATGCCACTGCACTCCAGCCTGGAGTGACAGACAGAGACCCTGTGTCAAAACAATAAAAATTAAAATTATGAAAATAATAATAATCATTATCATCTCCTGGCTTGCCCTTTAATCCATGCCAAGTAACGGCATGTACAAATTTCATCTACCCATTCAGTCAATGTTTATTGAGTACTTACTATGTTCCAGGTTCAGTCCCAGGTGCTAGTGATCTGAAAATTAATATAATACAGTTGCCTTTAAGTGTTCACAGTCTAGTGGGGACAGAGACTTTTTTTTTTTTTTTTGAGATAGAGTCTCACTCTGTCACATAGGCTGGAGTGCAGTGGCACAATTTCGGCCCACTGCAACCTCCTTCTCCCAGGTTCAAGTCATTCTCCTGCCTCAATCAGCCTTCCAAGTAGCTGGAACTACAGGCCCCCACCACCACACCTGGCTAATTTTTGTATTTTTAGTAGAAATGGGGTTTCACCATGTTGGCCAGGCTGGTCTCGAACTCCCGACCTCAGGTGATCCGCCTGACTTGGTCTCCCAAAGTTGTAGGATTGCAGGTGTGAGCCACTGCACCTGCCGGGACAGAGACTTCCGAGCACATGCCTTCCGTGGAAGTGTGGTAAGGGATGGAAAGCAGGCTGTGGGAGTTCAAGACAGAGCACCTGCTCTGGCCAGGGAAGTGGGGAAGGCCACTCCTTGCTTGTCAGTTACAAACCAGTTGAAATCTTAGTGTTATTCTTGCTATATACAGGTTATAGTATATTCTATAAAAACATTTCCAGCTATTATTTTCATCATGATTACCACTGTTTCATTTTCTGCAAGATTCTTTTCCCAAATGCCAAAATGGCTAATCCCCAAACTGAGATCTTGTGAAATTTGTGGAGGATGCACCCCTAGAAGTGATCATTTTTCAAAAATACAATGACAACTGTTAGTTCAACAAGTGATCTTTGCTGTGAAGCTCAGGTATCAAGGAAAGGTGTAGATAGGTCTTGTTGCATAACAGTCCTTGGTCCTAATATAGCAACGTTCATCTGAGAAGCTTAAAGGACTTGCCTCACATGACAAGCTGTCTCATTTTTGCACTGACTCTTTGAGGAAGGCAAGATAAGATTTATTATCCAGTGGCCTATATTCCAAGTAGAGAAGGATCCTCTCTACCCAGGTAACTAGAAAAGTGTGTCTAATGACACATTTGGGAGGAAGGAAGGGATCCAGCAGTAAGAAGGGGATTGAAACTTTGGTTTTAGGCTGCAGTTCTCCACCAAGAATTTTTTTAAGTGTAAGGCCTGATCTTGCTTATATATGACTGATTAAATTTTTTTCTTTCTTTTTGTTTTTTTGTTTGTTTGTTTGTTTGTTTGTTTGTTTTGAGTTGGAGTCTCACTCTGCAGCCCAGGCTGGAGTGCAGTGGTACGATATCCAGCAATGCAACCTCTGCCTCCTGGGTTCAAGCGATTCTCCTGCCTCAGCCTCCCCAGTAGCGGGCACTACAGGTGCATGCCACCACGGCCGGCTAATTTTGGTGTTTTTAGTTAGAGACAGGGGTTACAGGCGTGAGCCACCGTGCCCATATTAAATTTTTTTTTTTTTTTTTTGAGATGAAATTTTGCTCTTGTTGCCCAGGCTGGAGTGCAATGGTGCGATCTCAGTTCACTGCAACCTCTGCCTCCCAGGTTCAAGCAATTCTCCTTCCTCAGCCCCTCCAGTAGCTGGAATTACAGGCGCCTGCCACCATGTCCGGCTAATTTTTGTATTTTTAGTAGAGATGGGGTTTCACCATGTTGGTCAGGCTGGTCTCGAACTCTTGACCTCATATGATCCTCCTGTCTCGGCCTTCCAAAGTGCTGGAATTACAGGCATGAGCCACCATGCCTGGCCCTTAAATTTTCATTGCAATAAATACTTAAGCCTCAAAACCTGAGAAAGCATTTCAGCCCCATGTCTAATTAGGACCTTGTCTTATCGATTTTCCCTCCACGAGACAGCTCTGGTGAAACAGTAACAGAGGGACGGGGAACACCGAGGTATTCATGTCTGGGCCAGAGCTGCCATCCAGGGCCCCACACCACACCTTTGGTCCAGACAGCCCCTTGGCCCAGGTGTCCCTGCTGCCAGAACACACTGGATGGAGTGGGGTACAGGAGTTGCATATTCCATGAAGCCGGTGTCAGGGGAAGCAGAAACTCTCACATTAGCCAGGTTATTCCTCTCCTCCGAGCCAATTTCCCTCCACAACCCAGGGGTTTCAGTCTCATATCACCTATCATGGTTTTTGTTTTGTTTTGTTTTGTTTTGTTTTGTTTTGTTTTCGAGACGGAGTCTCGCTCTGTCACCCAGGCTGGAGTGCAGTGGCCGGATCTCAGCTCACTGCAAGCTCCACCTCCTGGGTTTACGCCATTCTCCTGCCTCAGCCTCCCA
>NC_044996.1:104147904-104149033 GCF_008728515.1 Papio anubis | reverse complement strand
GCTAAAATCAAATGAAAACACTGCAGGGAAGAGGCTTGAGTGTGCTGGTGGACAGGCCGCCCTGCTCACCTGTGGGAAGGGCAGGGCCAGCAAGGGCAGGAGAGCTCCCCGTGGGCAGCTAGGCTGGGTGTGGATGTAGCCCTCCAGGTGGTCCCAGGGAGGATGCAGGGACAGGAACAGTCCAGGCAGACAGCTCTCAGGTGAGCAGGGCTCTGCCTGAGGTGTTCCGGCTTCAGGAGGCTGCCTGACCCCCAGTGGGCATGACACAGGCTCCAGGGAGCAATGGGACATCGGCCCAAAGGATCAAAGCCCAACTTGGTCAGATCCCAAGCTTTACCTGCATTATGTCTCTGGCTCTGCAAAGGGTACCCCCAACTCTGGGGACAAGCTATGGCCTCAAGTGGCAGCTGGCTATGCTGCTGAAATCAGGACACATCTGCAAAATACTCACAGAAAGCTGCGACATCCTAGTGTGACAGGCCGCACTCTGTCGCCCTAGGGTAAGCTGGAAAAGAACTCCAGATGTGCCCTGGAGAGCCCCCCACCTCTCAGGGGCCACCTCCCAGGGTGCCCCCATCACTCCATTCTTCAAGTTTGACTTGAGATTCTAGGAAGCATAATTTCAGGTGAGGAAGAGAACAAAGTCTGGTCCCAGCCCACTCTGGCAAGGATCACTCCCCACCTAGTAGGCATCATATGAAGCCACATATACAGACAGGACACACACAGCACACACGGGGTGTAAGGAACCGTGCCTGCACACCACTCACATACACATGACATGAACAAGTGGCAGCCAGAGAGGCCAGGGCACGCTCAGGGGGCCGCCTTCGAGGCATCCATGTAGGCCGGGTTGGAAGGAGGCTGGCTGGTGGGGTAGGGTGTGGCTGCTCCTCTAGCCAGGGCCTCGAGGTAGGCCGGCGGGCCCGTGGGCTGGGCCAGGTAAGGTGATGGGTACTGCATTGGGTAGGGTGCTGCTGGCATTCCTGGCTGGGGGAGAGGGGCATGGGGTGGTAGCCCTGGTAGTCCAGGGTAGCTAGGTGGCACACTTGGAGGCTGAAGGTAAGGGGCATGCACCACAGTGGGGGACATGGTGGTGGTCACAACTGGACGCGGTCAGCGACACATC